>NW_026943822.1:20869057-20986557 GCF_035594765.1 Anolis carolinensis | reverse complement strand
CTTCCCAAGTGTCTAGGACTGTGTGATGTATTTTCGGATGATGCGCGCAGATCCCAGTCGGGTGGCCTTTGGCAATTATATTATTATTATTATTATTGTATGACACAGCAAACAAGATAGATATACTGGGTTTCGTATCCCAAAATCACAAGTCGAACACTTCCCAAGTGTCTGGGACTGTGTGATGTATTTTCGGATGATGCGTGCAGATCCCAGTAGGGTGGCCTTTTGCAGTTGGCAGATCGTAATATTGTCAATGTCTATTGTTTCCAAATGCCGGTTGAGGTCTTTTGGCACGGCACTCAGTGTGCCCATCACCACCGGGACCACCTGCACTGGTTTCTGCCAGAGTCTTTGAAGTTCAATCTTGAGGTCCTGATAGCGGCTGAGTTTTTCCTGTTGTTTTTCATCTATGCGACTGTCACCTGGGATGGCAACATCAATGATCCAAACCTTGTTCTTTTCCACAACTGTGATGTCTGGTGTGTTGTGTTCCAGAACTTTGTCAGTCTGGATTCGGAAGTCCCACAGTATCTTTGCGTGCTCATTTTCCAATACTTTTGCAGGTTTGTGATCCCACCAGTTCTTTGCTGCTGGGAGGTGGTACTTGAGGCATAACTTCCAATGAATCATTTGGGCCACATAGTTGTGCCTCTGTTTGTAGTCTGTCTGTGCGATTTTCTTACAGCAGCCGAGAATATGATCCATGGTTTCGTCGGTTTCCTTGCACAGTCTGCATATTGGGTCATCAGCTGATTTTTCAATCTTGGCCTTGATTGCCTTTGTCCTGATGTCTTGCTTCTGGGCTGCAAGGATCAGGCCTTCTGTCTCCTTCTTCAGGGTCCCATTCGTGAGCCAGGGCCAGGTCTTCTCCTTCTCAGCTTTTCCTTCAATTTTGTCAAGGAAATTTCCATGCAATGTTTTGTTGTGCCAGCTGTCAGCTCTAGTTTGTAGTGCGGTTTTCTTGTACTGATTTTTTTACTGATTTTTTGTCAATGTTTTGTTGTGCCAGCCTAGTTTGTCACTTCTAACATCAGTTCCATGTGGGGCTTAAGGAGGACCGGTTCAGAACGCAGGGCGTGTTCAGGTGCGTGAGACACGGTAGCAGCCTGGCACGCAACCCTCACCCTGCCCTCATTAACCCTGGGAAGAACAGCCCAGCTCTTGGCAGAGGTTGTGCAATCAAGCTGGCACAGAAGAGGCTGGCAGGCCAGTCTCAGGTGCGTTGGCTCACAGGTGAGCCTGACTATGTTCAGTCCAAGGGTCTACTCCTCCATAACTTACAACCTTTCACAAGTGACAGTGGGGACCAGGTTATTAATGAGGAGGAACAGACAAGTGACGAGGGGGTGTTGCAGTTTGCTTTTGCTTTGGAAGAGCACAATTTGCTTTCTTTTCCTTCCCCGTCCGTTGAGTCAAGTGAATGCAAACTTCAGCCCCTTCTACACTGGCGTAATAATAATAATAATAATAATAATAATAATAATAATAATAATGCACAGCAGACAAAGAGTCAGTACAAGAAAATTGCACTACAAACTAGAGCTGACAGCTGGCACAACAAAACATTGCATGGAAAGTTCCTTGTCAAAATTGAAGGAAAAGCTGATAAGGAGAAGACCTGGCTCTGGCTCACGAATGGGACCCTGAAGAAGGAGACAGAAGGCCTGATCCTTGCAGCCCAGGAGCAAGCCATCAGGACAAAGGCAATTCAGGCCAAGATCGAAAAATCAGCTGATGACCCAAAATGCAGACTGTGCAAGGAAACCGATGAAACCATTGATCATATCCTCAGCTGCTATAAGAAAATTGTACAGACAGACTACAAACAGAGGCACAACTATGTGGCCCAAATGATTCATTGGAACTTATGCCTCAAGGACCACCTCCCAGCAGCAAAGAACTGGTGGGATCACAAACCTGCAAAAGTCTTGGAAAATGAGCACGCAAAGATACTGTGGGACTTCCGGATCCAGACTGACAAAATTCTGGAACACAACACACCAGACATCACAGTTGTGGAAAGAAAAAGGTTTGGATCATTGATGTTGCCATCCCAGGTGACAGTCGCATTGACGAAAAACAACAGGAAAAACTCAGCCGCTCTCAGGACCTCAAGATTGAACTTCAAAGTCTCTGGCAGAAACCAGTGCAGGTGCAGGTGATGGGCACACTGGGTGCCGTCCCAGGAAAAATGCTTATATTCGAGTATATACGGTAATTAAAATCATGGCCAACGCAGCAACCCTGAATACCAGCAACAGCAGTTAGGAGGGAAGCTGAGCTCCTGGGTCCGATAATACTTGGGATGAGGGTGGCCAAAGGCTAAAGTTTATCGCTCCGCATCGCTGCTTTCTTTGGGCCATGCAGGTTAAATATTGCCCTGGCTTTGCGTGAGAAGGCGTTTGGCTGCAATTTGCAAAACATCCCATGCAAAGACAAAAAAACAGAATTGGGGGAAAGGGAGAGGTGAAGGATCTGGGGCTTGGAAGGATGTCTTTGGACCTTGCGTGAGAACGGAGAGTTTGGGAAGAGCAGAGGGCAAGAGCTGGAAGGGCCGAGCACCTCGGGGTGAAAGGCGAAGGACGGCGGCCGGCCACATCAAGGCCTCCTTGCACAAGATCTCTCATTGCAAGAGGTGATGCTGACCGCTTGGTTTTCTCTTACACGCAATCCTGTGGGCTATTTGGAGGCACCAAGGACTCCTCTCTTTCCATTGGGGTGGCCAACTGACCTGGAGGACTGGGCTCCTGTGCCTTTTGGGCACCCTTGGCTTTGTCACACTTGAAATCTCTATTTCAGCATTACAACCCAAGCTATAAGAACCAACCCTCTCATTGCACTAGATAGTTTTACCTCCAATTTTAATTGTTTTGAATCAACAATGAAAATGACATAAATCATAATACGGCATAAATGTCTCTTGTGTCAATATAAGAATATAATAATATAGGTAAAAGGTAAACATTAAGTCCAGTCATGTCTGACTCTGGGGGTTGGTGTTCATCTCCATTTCTAAGCTGAAGAGCCAGCGTTGTCAGTAGACACCTCCAAGGTCATGTGGCCGGCATGACTGCATGGAGCTGTCAGCTCTAGTTTGTAGTGCGGTTTTCTTGTACCGATTTTTTGTCTGCTCTGCTTTGAGGAGTTTCTGATTTTTGACTTCAATCAAAGCAGGTTCTTCACTTTGCTTTACATCTTCTGCCAGGGCATGTTCTTCTTCTTTGACTGCTTGTTTGACTTGTAAGAGTCCTCTGCCCCCTGATCTTCTAGGCAGATATAGCCAGTCAACATCACTGCGAGGGTGCAGTGAATGATGAATGGTCATGAGTTTTCTTGTTTTTCTGTCCAAATTGTCCAGTTCCACCTGTGTCCAGTTTATGATGCCAGCAGTATATCTTATGACAGGTATGGCCCAGGTGTTTATAGCCTTGATGGTGTTGCCTCCGTTGAGCTTGCTTTTGAGAATTTTTCTGACCCTTTGTGTGTATTCTTTGCTGACCACAGTCTTTACATGTTCATGCTTGATGTTGGCCAGCTGTAATATGCCCAGATATTTATAGGCCTCTGGCTGGTGACACTTTATTGTTTGGCTATTAGGCATATTTATGCCCTCACTTTCAATGATATTCCCTTCTTCAATGCCACTGTCGAACATTTGTCCAAACCAAACTCCATGCTGATATCAGTGCTAAAAATTTGGACAGTGTTAGTCAGAGACTGGATTTCAGTTTCCGTTTTCCTATACAGCTTCAGGTCATCCATGTACATCAGATGCAAAATTTTGTGAGATTTCTTAGATGTTTGATAGCCGAGATTTGTTTTTTGTAAGATAGTTGACAAAGAAATCATGGCAATATTGAAAAGCAGAGGGGACAATGAGTCTCCCTGGAAAATTCCTCTTCTGATGTTGACAGACATCACACGTCGGACACTTCCCAAGTGTCTAGGATTGTGTGATGTATCGGCGAATAATGTGTGCAGATCCCAGTAAGGTGGTGGTTGTTGTTGTTGTTGTTGTTGTTGTTGTTGTTGTTATATTATTATTATTATTATTATTATTATTATTATTATTATTCTATTTATTATTATTATTATTATTATTATTATTATTATTATTATTATTATTTTATTATGACACAGCAAACAAGATAGATATGCTGGATTTCATATCACAAAATCACAAGTCGAACACTTCCCAAGTGTCTAGGACTGTGTGATGTATTTTCGGATGATGCGCGCAGATCCCAGCAGGGTGGCCTTTTGCAGCTGGCAGATCGTAATTTTGTCAATATTTATTGTTTCCAAATGCCGGCTGAGATCTTTTGGCATGGCACGCAGTGTGCTGATCACCACCGGGACCATCTGCACTGGTTTCTGCCAGAGTCTTTGGAGTTCAATCTTGAGGTCCTGATAGCGGCTGAGTTTTTCCTGTTGTTTTTCGTCAATGCGACTGTCACCTGGGATGGCGACATCAATGATCCAAACCTTTTTCTTTTCCACAACTGTGATGTCTGGTGTGTTGTGTTCCAGAACTTTGTCAGTCTGGATGCGGAAGTCCCACAGTATCTTTGCGTGCTCATTCTCCAATACTTTTGCAGGTTTGTGATCCCACCAGTTCTTTGCTGCTGGGAGGTGGTACTTGAGGCATAAGTTCCAATGAATTATTTGGGCCTCTGTTTGTAGTCTGTCTGTGCAATTTTCTTACAGCAGCTGAGGATATGATCAATGGTTTCGTCGGTTTCCTTGCACAGTCTGCATTTTGGGTCATCAGCTGATTTTTTGATCTTGGCCTTAATTGCCTTTGTTCTGATGGCTTGCTCCTGGGCTGCAAGAATCAGGCCATTATTATTATTATTATTATTATTATTATTATTATTATTATTATTATATTTCCCCGCTGTCCTCTCTTAAGCAAGACTCAAGCCAGCTATTGCATCGTTCCTTTCCCAAAACAAACAGCCATATCACTTTTCAGCTGGTCTTGATCTAGCTGATAGCCGGACGCGCTTAGCTTTTGTGATTCCTTTGAGTTCAGCCAATCTGGTTTTTGCAAAAAGTCCCTGAAAGGACAGGAGAAACCTTCACGTGATCTATCTGGACTCAGGGACATACGTGTTCATGCTTGGAGACTGCCTTTTATCTATTTAGCACAGCAAAGCGAGCGGAACGGATAGGTAAGTGAGTGCCAGCTGTATAACATTTTCTTACCTGGGGTTCTTTCCAAGCATTATCAATTGGGTTCAGTATCTGTTTCTGAAATTGCGATCTAACAGCAGGGTGAAAGTACAACAGTACAATGTTTACTGTGAAAGCGTTTCCATGTGTACTGAGAAATTAAGCCCTATCTGGAGTGAGTTAGGCGAAAAAGGTGTGTGTCGGGATGTCTATTTATTACTCATTGTATTTTATTTTCACTGTTTGCGATCATCTTTTATCTCTTGCATCATAATGGGCTCAACACGTTTTGTATCTTGACATAGAGTTGGAAAGTATTTGCTACGAATGATCTTAGGCTTTCTCATTTACTAAAACTGCTGTCTTATACTTGTTGTCGATCACAACCCTCCCCTTTTAGCACATCAAGTACGGCAAGTATACACATCTAAATAGAGCCATTCCTCAATATCCCTATGACCCTACAATGAGCCGGCAACAGCAATCCACAAGACCCAAACCTTCACAAACACACACACACAAAACACATATATACCATATATACTCGAGTATAAGCCGACCCGATTGTAAGCCGAGGCACCTAATTTTATCACAAGAAAATTGGGAAAACATTGACTCCAGTATAAGACGAGATATAAATAAAATTACCGTATATACTCGAGTATAAGCCGACCCGATTATAAGCCGAGGCACCTAATTTTATCACAAGAAAACTGGGAAAACATTGACTCCAGTATAAGACGAGATATAAATAAAATTACTGTATATACTCGAGTATAAGCCGACCCGATTATAAGCCGAGACACCTAATTTTATCACAAGAAAACTGGGAAAACATTGACTCCAGTATAAGACGAGATATAAATAAAATTACCGTATATACTCGAGTATAAGTTGACCCGATTATAAGCCGAGGCACCTAATTTTATCACAAGAAAACTGGGAAAACATTGACTCCAGTATAAGACGAGATATAAATAAAATTACTGTATATACTCGAGTATAAGCCGACCCGATTATAAGCCGAGACACCTAATTTTATCACAAGAAAACTGAGAAAACATTGACTCCAGTATAAGACGAGAGTGGTAAATTTCAGAAATAAAAATAGAAACCAATAAAATGACATTAATTGAGGCATCAGTAGGTTAAATGTTTTTGAATATTTACATAAAGCTCTAATTTAAGATAAGACTGTCCAACCCTGATTAAATCATTATTCTCATCTTCTTCAATGTAAATGCCCTTATGTATCCCTTTAATAATAATAGAGTAAAATACTAAATGCAATAATAATAACAATAAGATCAGAGTGAAATAATAAATGTATTAATAATAATAAAAATAGAGTAAAATAAATGTAATAGTAGCAACAATAATAGAGAAAAATAATAAATGTAATAATACCAATAATAATAGAGAAAAATAATAAATGTACCATATATTCTCGAGTATAAGCTGACCCAAATCTAAGCCAACCAGGACCCTCACCCGAGTATAAGCCGAGGGGGGCTTTTTCAGTCTGATAAAGTGATTGCCAAAGTTTTTCTCTACCTTTATTTTTCTCGTACCATTTATACGAATGCCACCCTCTCCTTAAATCAAATCCTTCAATTGTAAGTACCTTAGATTTCGTTAATTTTATCCAATCTCTTATCCGTACCAGAGAACATGCTTCAAAATATAATTTGAAATCTGGACATTCTTATCTTAAATTTGAGCTTTATGTAAATATTCAAAAACATTTAAACTACTGATGCCTTCATTAATGTAATTTTATTAGTATCTATTTTTATTTCTGAAATGTACCACTCTCGGCTTATACTGGAGTCAATGTTTTCCCAGTTTTTTTGTGGTAAAATTAGGTACCTTGGCTTATATTCGGGTTGGCTTATACTCGAGTATATACGGTAGCTAGTATTTACATAATGGTTAGCAAAGCTGTAAGATGTATAGACACTGCCCCCTGTCCAGAGCTATTGAATTGCAGGTAACAATAGTTGCAGAAGTACAGTTAATGCTCCATATTTTATGAGTTTATAGTAGGAATGTGCAAACTTGGGCCCTCCAGGTGTTTTGGACTTCAACTCCCACCATTCCTAACAGCCGGTAGGCTGTTAGGAATGGTGGGAGTTGCAGTCCAAAACACCTGGAGGGCCCAAGTTTGCCCATGTCTTGGTCAAGTGTATATGGAGATTGATATTTTGAGGACATCTCTCTAGGAACTTCTAGGTCTTCAAGAACAATATGTGGTCAACTTCTCCTGGAAGCTAGACCATAACATGGCATTGGAAGGACCTAGAAATTCCCAGAAAGATGTTCTTCTTCAAAGCATCTGGAGATCTTCCTGCATGATTGGAGAACGTTGGCCTTATACTGACACTGAGGGACCTAGAGATTCCTAAAAGAACATTTTTGAATCTAATCCATGAATAATTTTCTACTCTTTGTTAGTGATAGTCAAATGCATTGCCTTCTAAGGATAAGGAAACTATGGCTCTCCAGATGGTGACAAGAAATGATTCCCATTATTCCTCAACATTCTTCATCCTGTTGGTAGTGCTGATGGGAATTGGAGTCCAACAACATCTGGAGGATCACCACTTGTGATGTTCTCAGATCCATACTTAGTGATAACCAATATTTTAGGTAGAAAGTATCTCAGCAGGTTCCCTCACCTCACTATTTGTGTCTTTTACCTGATGGGAATTGGAGTCCAACAATTTCTGGAGGATCACCACTTGTGATGGTCTCAGATCCATACTTGGTGATAACCAATATCTTAGGTAGAAGGTATCTCAATAGGTTCCCTCGCTTCACTATTTGTATCTTTTACCTGATGAAAATGGGAGTCCAACAATATCTGGAAGATCATCACTTGTGATGGTCTCAGATCCATACTTGGTGATAACCAATATCTTAGGTAGAAGGTATCTCAGCAGGTTCCCTCACCTCACTATTTGTGTCTTTTACCTGATGGGAATTGGAGTCCAACAATATCTGGAAGATCACCACTTGTGATGGTCTCAAGTCCACACTTGGCGATAACCAATATCTAAGGTAGAAGGTATCCCAACAGGTTCCCTCACCTCACTATTTGTGTCTTTTACCTGATGGGAATGGGGGTCCAACAATTTCTGGAAGATCATCACTTGTGATGGTCTCAGCTTCACACTTGGTGATAACCAATATCTTAGGTAGAAGGTATCTCAACAGGTTCCCTCACCTCACTATTTGTGTCTTTTACCTGATGGGAATGGGGGTCCAACAATTTCTGGAAGATCATCACTTGTGATGGTCTCAGCTTCACACTTGGTGATAACCAATATCTTAGGTAGAAGGTATCTCAACAGGTTCCCTCACCGTACTATTTGTGTCTTTTACCTGATGGGAATGGGAGTCCAACAATTTCTGGAAGATCACCGTTTGTTCTCAGATCCACACTTGGTGATAACCAATATTTTAGGTAGAAGGTATCTCAACAGGTTCCCTCACCTCACTCTTTGTTTCCTTTGCTTTTCTTCCCAACAGTGATTAGATTTCAGGTTCTGAAAACGTCGCAACCATGTTTGTGGGAAACGAGAACATCATCTCAGTGGCCGAAGCCCTTATCGCACTGGTTGTCTTTCTCCTGGTCTTGAGCATCACTAGATCGTTTCGGAAGAAAATACCACCTGGGTTGAAGAGACTCCCGGGACCGGTTGCGTACCCCTTGATTGGCAACATCGTACAAATGGGCAAGAACCCTCACTTAAGTTTCAATCGGATGAGAGGGAAATACGGAGACGTCATGCAAGTACACATTGGCATGAGACCAGTGCTGGTCCTGAGTGGTTTGGAGACCATCAAGCAGGCCTTGGTGAAGCAAGGGGAGGAGTTCATGGCACGGCCCGACCTCTATACTTTCAACATGATTGCCGATGGTCAGAGCTTAACTTTTGGGCGGGATACGGAGGCCGTGTGGCGAGTTCGCAAGAAGCTTGCCCAGAATGCCTTGAAGACCTTCTCCAGCGCTCCCAGCCTCACCTCGGCCTCTAGTTGCATCGTAGAGGAGCATGTCTCCGAAGAAGCCAGCTATTTGGTCACCAAGTTGCTACAGGTGATGGAGGAAAAGGGCCGGTTTTGTCCTTACCGGTATGTGGTGATCTCTGTGGCCAACGTCATTTGCGCGGTCACTTTCGGCAAGCGCTACAGTCACGACGACAAGGAATTGCTCGATATCATCCACCTGATGGACGAAGCTGAGAAGGCGACGGGTTTGGGCAACCTTGCTGATTTTATCCCCGTGTTGCAATATCTACCAAACCCACTAATGAAAAGGTTTAAGGCCTTAGTCATGAACTTCAACGCTTTCCTACAGAAGAACATCAACAGACACTATGAATCATTCAACAAGGTAAATGTGAAGTTATAGGGCTGAAATTTCTTGTTTTGCCACATAACATCTCCAGAACATAGGGCATGAAGCAAAGGGTTCAAATGACAAGAAAACACATTCCACCTAAACGTTAGAAAGAACTTGCTAAAAGCGGTTAGCAATGGCATAAGTAGAGTTGGTGTCCCCTGGTGCAATAACTCATGGTGCCCCAGGCATCTGTATTCTATATTTTCTAGAATATAAACAGGAAGTATCTGCTCTTTTTTCCAGGACCACATCCGGGACATCACCGATTCCTTGATTGCTCAAAGCCAGGACATGAAATTCCTGGCAAAAAACAGTATCCAACTCCCTGAGCAGAAGATAGTCAACCTCGTGAATGATCTTGTTGGAGCTAGTAAGCCTCTCTATTTCCAATCTTGGGGAAAGGGGCACAGGAAGTGTTGGAGACTAGCCCGGAGGGGAAGTAAAGGAGAGAATTCCAAGAGAGCAATAAAACAAGCCTTTTATTGTTATCACAGCTTATGATAAGGCAGAACAGCCGTAGGCACCCACTCTAATGGGTCCGTACCATGCAAATGGCCGTTGCAACATGTGTGTAGCAAACAAAGATTATATACCTTTGGCTTATCTAAAATTGACCAATGGCTGAGGGTCTTCCTCGCCTTCCACATCTACTTGGCATAAATGATACCTGTGACCTCACTTGTTTACTCTGAGCTTTCTTCTCTCCTTGGAACTTCCTGGAGAAAGGCACCAGCTCACAGGAAGGGAGAGGCAAAGCTACATAGGCAAAAAGTTTACTATTTTCTGGCTTATGGTCCCTTCAGAAGCAATTTAGGGGACAAAGAACAGGCTTCAAATTTTGAGCATTTATATGACAATCCCTCAACCCAGAGTTTGGAAAAGTGCGATTTTGGGGTGACCGCTCCTCTAATGAAAAGACATGACATGGTCATTCTTGACAAGGAAGGAAAGAAGAAGACTGTATTCCAGATGGATAGACTCAATGAAGGAAGTAATGGCTACCCTTAGTCTTCAATACTGGATTGGGGCTGTAGAGGTGACCTAGAGGACTCTCATTCATAGGTTCACCATAAGTTCAACTCATAGAATCCTCGATTCTGGTTGGAATGTTGTAGGAATTGTAGTCCCCATAGTCCTGTTTCCATATTCTGCTTTATGTAGGACCAGATGACTAGCCCATTGAGATCTTGGAAATCCATGGAGGACGATATCTTCTGGAGTCCATTTTCCAGCTATTGTGGACTCCAGATGGTCACGTCCAGTTTTTGGGCTCAAGGATCATCTTCCACTTAGTTATAAAAAGAACAGGGCTCTCCCTCAGAGACATTCAAGGAGGCATCTGGAGGTTTTTGCAGACTGTATTCATCCCATGAGTGACAACTCCATTCTTACCTCCATTCTAGCCCAATATTGTCTGCTTTTATTGGCAGCCTCTCTTCTAGAGTCTTGAGACTGAAGGCTGTCCATTTCTCTCTTACGTGAACCTGGATAATATCAAGCAGAGATGTTTACATCTATACATACATTTGCATTTCAATGATTCGTGACTTTTCCCACAGGTTTCGACACGGTGACGGCTGGCCTGTCTTGGTGCATCATGTATCTAGTCAGTTTCCCGGAAATTCAGAAGAAGATTCAAAAAGAACTAGGTAAATACGACTCTTATTTACAATTTTGGACAGAACCCTGTTGAGGATATACCAAAGATATTTCTTAGAATTGGCCGTTATTGTAAGAGCCTGTTGTAATGTACTACAGAGATGAGCCAGCAAAGGGACCAATGGGTATCAAGAACAATGTACCAGGGAGTGCCAATGCGCACGGGTTGGTTGTCCCACTCTTAAAGAAATTCAGAAGCCCAAACAGAATAATGGACAGTCCAAGGTCAAGAAGCCATAAACCAGAACAGAGTCCAAGTAGATAAATAAATTGCCTCTGCCTCTGTCTCTGTCTCGGTTCTATGTGTATATGGGCATTGAATGTTTGCCCTATATGTATATAATGTGATCCGCCCTGAGTCCCCTTCGGGGTGAGAAGGGTGGAATATAAATACTGTAAATAAAATAAAATAAAATAAATAACTGAAGAGTCCAAGGGTCATAAATTCAAAATATACACAATTCACTAAATGGATTTTAGCCGAATTGTTGCATTGTTAAGTACAGATAAATATAAGCAATGTAGGTCATTATTTTTCTAATGATGGATCCAATCATCTCCTCTCTCCTCTCTGCCCTGCAGACCAGACCATTGGCAAGGAGAGGACCCCCAGGTTGTCAGACCGGGCTTTGTTGCCGTATGCCGAAGCCTTCATCTTGGAGGTGTTCCGACATTCCTCCTACGTGCCTTTCACAATCCCCCACTGGTGAGTGTTGTGATCCCAGGTTTGACTTTACAGCCTCATCACACTAGAGCATGGATCCACTTCAAACCCAGTTTCTGTCTCCTGAAGAATTGTGGACTTTGGAGTTTAATGAGTCCCAGGACCTGCCTGGCAGTTTAAACACCCTGCCCCCCCTAAACTATAAGCCCCAGAATTCTGTGGGAAGCAGAAACCGGATTTGACATGGATCCATGCTCTCGTGTGATGAAGTCCTCAGATGTTCTATCCAAGCATTTGATGGACTTCAGCATCTTGGAAAAGTCTTTCAAAGTCTAGACCCAAACTCAGAGGGGATTTCCTGTCCTCATTGACATGGGGCGAGAAACTGGATTTAACGTGGATCCGTGATCTCATGTGATGAAGTCCTCAGATGCGCTCTCCAAGGGTTTGATGGACTTCAGCATCTTGAAAAAGTCTTTCAAAGTCTAGACTCAAACTCAGAAGGGATTCCCTGTCCTCACTGACATGGTGGCCATTTGGGGTCAACTTTTGAGCAGAAGAAATGAGGAAATATGTGTTGTGGTTCAGTCTGTTGATGAAGGGGGATTTGGGTTTATGCAGGTTGACCAAAGCAATGCTGATGTGGGTAATCTTGAAGGCTCTGATGCTGGGAATGTTGAAGGCTCTGGTGAGGAGACAGGAAACAATGATAAGGGTGACCTTTCACTAGATTCACAACAAGCTCCAGGTGTTTCGGGCAGCGAGTCTGAGGAACCTTCCTTAGAGCGAGATACAAGGTTGAGGTTGAAGGTTCATTAGCCCAGGCGTTCCCTCAGAATAGCTAATAAATGTGTGGGAAGTCAAGGGCAGAGAAATGCCTTTCTGGCTTGTAAACATGGCTAAATACAAGAGAAACAGAAAGTGATTTCAGACAGAGCAACGTTGATCTTGGGAAGCACATCTCCTGCTTTGTTTTAAGCTCATGGAAAAGGTCTTTCATTGGTGTTCATGCCTGGAAACCGTGTTTTGCTTTTTGCTCTGAAGTTCAGGGTGCCTTGTTTTCAGGACTAATTTCCTGCATCTGAGACTTGGATTTATATTCTGCCAATTGTTTTTACTACTGGATCATATGGTTTTTATTGAGTGCCATTGCATTCGGATGTTTGCTATCTTTACTGCTTTTTATTCAGACTTTGCTATCTTTTATCAATAAACTGTTTAAACCTAGCCTGCTGTGGTGGATTGAGTGCTAAGAGCAAGGTGAACCAGCCCTGAGGTGCAACAATATGAATAGTTCTATTCATTACAACCTCCTGAAAAACTCCAACAAACTAAATAATTCCTTTGCTTCTTTTCACCCCAGCACAACCAAGGACACCTCCTTGAATGGCTTCTACATCCCAAAGGATTTGTGTGTCTTTGTCAACCAGTGGCAAGTCAACCATGATGAGTAAGTGAAGGGCAAGTAGACAACCATGTAAAAATATTTTGTAAAATTGGGCTCTCTTTCTTACAGTCAGCATTTTAAGGCAATGCTGATGTCCTCTTTCTCTCTCAGGACGCTTTGGGAGGATCCGTCCAGTTTCAACCCCGACCGTTTCCTTTCCGCCGACGGGACTGAAATCGACAGGGCCGAGAGCGAGAAGGTGATGCTCTTTGGAATGGGGAAGAGGAGGTGCATTGGAGAGAACCTTGCCCGTTGGGAGGTTTTCCTCTTCTTGACAACTTTACTCCAGCGGCTGGAGTTCACCGTGTCTGATGGAGAGCGTGTCAATATGACTCCTGAGTACGGACTTGTAATGAAGCCTAAAAAGTGCGAGAACCTCCAGGTCAGGGAGCGGTTCCCAAGGCAGAGCTCAGAGTGATTCCCTGTAGACCAGGGGTCCCCAAACGAAGGTCTGGGAGCCTTAGTTTGGCCCTCCAAGGTAATTGACCTGGCCCCTGTCCTAAACTGTAGACTTAGGGTTGACCTAAGTCTACTTGGTCTTTGGAGGTCTCTCTGCTTACCTATGGTCTTATGAGATGGTCTAGATGGTCTTTGAAGGTCTCTTTGCTTAGCTACGGCCTTATGAGACCATCTAGATGGCTTTTGGAGGTCACTTTCCTTACCTATGGTCCTATGAGACCGTCTAGATGGCCATTGAGGGTCCTCTTCCTTACCTATGGTTTTATGAGTTTGTCTAGACGGCCTTTGGGGGACCCTTTCCTTACCTATGGTCTTATGAAACCATCTAGATGGTCTTTGAGGGTCCCTTTCCTTATCTATGGTCTTCTGATGGCCTGATGAGATCATCTAGATGGCATTTGAGGGTCCCTTTCCTTACCTATGGTCTTATGAGATCGTCTAGATGGTCTTTGGAGGTCTCTTTGCTTACCTATGGTCTTATGAGATCATCTAGAGCAGGGGTCCCCAAACTAAGGCCCATGGGCTGGATGCGGCCCCCCAAGATCATTGACCTGGCCTCTATCCTAAATGTCAGACTTAGGGTTGACCTAAGTCTGAAATGACTTGAAGGCACACAACAACAACAATCCTAATTTTGGAGTATTTCATCAGCCCCCTAAGAGTCTGAGGGACTGTGAATTGGCCCTCCACTTAAAAAGTTTGAGGACCCCTGCTGTAGACTATGGCCCCTTCCAGACAGCTGAATAAAATCCCACATTTTCTGTTTATTGTGGGATTTTCTGCCTTGATATTCTGGGTGATATGGCTGTGTGGAAGGGCCCTGAGTTCTGGAGAGGTCCCACATTATCTTCTGTTTGAAGGAGAACAGCTCAAACTGCATCAGGTTGAGTTCCACCTCCAAATTTCGCTCTCCAGATTGTCCTCCAAGTCTCCAAATCGCTGCTCCCGTTTCCGCTTCCCTTTGGCCCTCTTCTCGTAAGGATCAACTCAAGTCTGGCCCTGGTCCATAGCCTTCTAGCCAAGGGCTGCATAGGAATGTGTTTTATTGCATTGCCATTTTGGAGACAAGATAAAGAATTCCTTCATCATCATCATCATCATCATCATCATCATCATTTAATTACTTATTAATCGCCCTCCATCCAAGATGCTCTAGGCGATTTACAAGATAAAATTGTAAAGGATAAAATACATACATACAAATATTGATAAAATTTACAGAGATTAAAAGCTCTAGTAAAGAGCCAGAGTTCTTCTGATACTTGGGCTGAGATGTTGCCCTTGGTCCTCTGCACCGTTTAGCAAATCTCTGCCAAGAATCAACATCATACAAGACTCTCAATGAACCAGAACTTGAAACATTGGGACTCTCAAGCAACTGGCTGTTAGGAATTGTGGGAGTTGAAGTCCAAAACACCTGGAGGGCCAAAATTTGCCCGTGCCTGGTCTACACTGACCATAAACTGGATTATATGGTCAGTGCAGGTGAGGTCTGAGAACATATGAATAGGTTTCTGCCAAACTGACATTCCACTGTTTTTGGAGTGAATGCCGAATGGGGAACTCATGGATTGGGTTCTTTGAGGGCATCTGGAATGAAGAAAAGCCCGACTATATCCATGAATTGGGTTTCTTGAGCTGGTAAACTTCAGGGAACTTGTGGTCCCATTGACAACTACATGATCCAAAGGCAAAGAGAGAGATGAATGCCAGATTTTAAATGGAAGGATGCCACAAATGGGGGTTCCTGTTGCATTGATCCAAAAGGTATTTGTCCTCGGATGTGTCTGCTATTTTTGCGCTATATATATATATATATATATAGGTATATATACCAGTGTGTGTAATATATATATATATATATATATATATATATATATATATATAATCATCTGGAATGAAGAAAAGCCCGACTATATCCCAGTTCAAAGCCGATACTCTCTAGCAGATTTTCCAAACTAAATTAGCAGCTGAGTCAATGTATCCTTCTCACTTTTCCCCATTTTTTTTCCTTTCTGTTCTTTTTCAAAATCAGTTTGGGACATACAAATAAATGTATCTTTTAAAATAAATGAACTAAACTAAACTTTGTGATGTGTTATGCGTGAGTTTTGCATGTGGTTTTACCTAGCAAGCCTTGTTCTTTGAAGCAAAACGCTTTCCTGCCTCATAATGCAGTTTGGCCTCTTTCAGGGACAAATAAAGATATTTTAAACCAAGTTTTATTTGCAGTAATACATTGCAAAATTCAGACAATAATAATAATAATAATAATAATAATAATAATAATAATAATAATAATATCACACAGTCCTAGATATTTGGGAAGTGTTCGACTTGTGATTTTGTGATACGAAATTCAGCATATCTATCTTGTTTGCTGTATCATACCATGTCATTGTATCAATAATAATAATAATAATAATAATATCACACAGTCCTAGACATTTGGGAAGTGTTCAAATTGTGATTTTGTGATACGAAATCCAGCATATCTGTCTTGTTTGCTGTGTCAGACTATGTCATTGTGTCAATAATAATAATAATAATAATAATAATAATAATAATAATAATAATAATAATAATAATAATTTAAACTTTATTTATATTCCGCCCTATCTCCCTGAAGGGCAGATTCCAATCATAAAAAAGGCAAACACTCAAGGCCTGAATACCACAACCAATACACACATAATAGCAAAAAATAATAACCCAACATATAAAAACAAACTATAACTTAATATCTAAAAATAAGACATAACCTATCAAATGAATTATATCAACATGAAACAAAACATCAAACAGAAGCATCAGTTTCCCAAGGCTGACAGAATTAATTGGGGTATACAATAATAATAATAATAATCATCATCATCATCATATTATTATCATTATTATTATTATTATTATTATTATTATTAAGACTCTGACAGAAACCAGTGCAGGTGGTCCCGGTGGTGATCGGCACATTGGGTGCCGTGCTAAAAGATCTCAGCCAGCATTTGGAAACATTAGACATTGACAAAATTACGATCTGCCAAGTGCAAAAGGCCACCCTACTGGGATTTGCACGCATCATCCGAAAATACATCACACAGTCCTAGACACTTGGGAAGTGTTCGACTTGTGATTTTGCGATACAAAATCCAGCATATCTATCTTGTTTGCTGTTTCATAATAAAATAATAATAATAATAATAATAATAATAATAATAATAATAATAATAATAATAATTCTTTATTTATATCCTGCTTTTCTCTGTTACGGGACCCAAAGCAGCTTAGAACATATTAAAAACAAGTTGATTATTGCCAAAAGATAGAGCCCCCGATAGTGCAGTGGATCAAACTGCTGAGCTGCTAAACTTGCTGATTGGAATGTTGGTGTTTGAATCCGGGGAGCAGGGTGAGCTCCTGCTGTTAGCCCCAGCTTCTGCCAACCTAGCAGTTTGAAAACATGCAAATGTGAGTCGATCAATAGGTACCGCTCTGGTGGGAAGGTAACGGCGCTCCATCCAGTCATGCCAGCCACATGACCTTGGAGGTGTCTACGGGCAACGCTGGCTCTTCGGATGCTTTGGGATGCAAATCCAATTGCATAGCAAGCCCTTCTTTGGAGCGAAAGGGACTTTGACTTTTGACTCATCCCTTGTCAAATCCATTTTGAGCCATTTATTGCCTTTCTGATGTTTTGGATAATGTGGGTTTTGCCATGCCTTTGATTGGACAAAGGCGAGCGAATCACATTGTCGAAGGGCGCATGGGAACATCATGTGAGACCCTTGCAGGTCTCCTTATCTAACTGAGCTAAGAATGTTGTCCACATAGACAAGAATCTCAGTTATTGTGTTGCTTCCATCAGACCAGTAAAGCGGGTGGAGCAGGTAAGTGAGCTATGGTTAACTATATGATATGTACTCATCAGGATTTCTGAAGCTTCTTTGCTATCTTAGAACATTTGTTGATGCATTAACTATGATTCTGGAGACCAGGATTTCAAATCCCTGCCCAACAACAAAACTCACTGGATAAGCTTTCTTTCAGCCTTATCTTTGCATGTCGTACAATATTCTTAAGTCTATAGTAGACCAATCCTACTCTTGGTTTATTGGCAAATTCAAAATGTTTCTGTTTTATCAAATTTAATTCCCCTCCCTGTATGTCTTCCACTGTATTTATTGCAAGGTGTTGGTAAAAATATTATTTCACTTCTGATTTCTTCCAGAATCCCTTGTGTATTTTCCAGTTTGTTTCTTTCTTGATGGTGTAGTTCTATCAATCTGTGGATTAATTATTTCATTGCAAAGTCCAAGAAAAGGCTGTGATCCATAAGGAAGATCTAAATGTTTTTTTGCCCTTAACTACCGTATATACTCAAGTATAAGCCGACCCAAATATAAGCTGAGGCAACTAATTTTACCACAAAAAAACTGGGAAAACATTGACTCCAGTTTAAGCTGAGGGTGGTAAATTTCAGAAATAAAAACAGATACCAATAAAATGACATGAACTGAGGCATCAGTAGGTTAAATGTTTTTGAATATTTACATAAAGCTCAGATTTAAGATAAGACTGTCCAACTCTGATTAAATCATGATTCTCATCTTCTTCAATGTAAATCCAATTATGTATCCTTTTAATAATAATAGAGTAACAGAATACATGTAATAATAATAATAATAATAAATACAGGAAAATAATACATGTAATAATAAATAGAGTAAAATGATAAATGTAATAACAATAAGATCAGAGCAAAATAATAAATGTGTTAATAACAATAAAAATAGAGTAAAATAAATGTAATAGTAGCAACAATAATAGAGAAAAATAATAAATCTAATGATACCAATAATAATAGAGAAAAATAATAAATGTACCATACATTCTCGAGTATAAGCTGACCCAAATATAAGCCAACCAGGATCCTCACCCGAGTATAAGCCGAGGGGGGCTTTTTCAGTCTTAAAAAAAGGGCTGAAAAACCCGGCTTATACTCAAGTATATACAGTAAAATTACTAAATTGCCTTTTAGCCTTCATTTGAGTAAACCCATCAGATCCATTATCTTTATTTATTATTATTATTATTATTATTATTATTATTATTATTATTATTATTATTATTTATTTGTATTCTGCCCTATCTCTCCTAGGGGGCTCAAGTGTTGAATTATGTGTTGATTCATCATTTGGTAATTTATAGCAATGGTTCCCAAGCATTTTTTTTTAATAGGGACCACTTGTCAAGGGACCACTTTGACCAGGGACCACATTGACTAGGGACACTCTCTAACATTAGTACCAAAAGGGTTACGAATCACTTTTTAGGCAACTTCAGATTCGGTTTGGTTATCTGGGGTGTTGATTCAGAAAACTGCATTAGCTAGACCACATCAGCTCTAGCTTCTGATGCAGAACATATGAGATCCAGTAGACGCCATCTGCTTGCCCACAGAAAACCATATTTAATCATGTAGAGCTGATGTGGTCTATCCAATGCAATTTTCTGAATCAACACCCCAAATAACCCGGGAACAGGGCTAAAAACGAAGACACCAAGGCGCCACATGGAATGGAGGAAGGAGGAGGAGAAGCAGCAGTCAGGAGGCTTGTTGTCATATCTTTCGTGGGTACTCAGCTTCTCCACTTCGGACATCTACGTAGCCTCGGCACTATAAGAGGGTTTTATGAGACTAGTCTCTCGTTGCAACAGTGTAGTAATGGTGAGGCCACAGACCATATTTTAGTTCTCGGGGACCACTGGTGGTCCATGGATCACAGGTTGGGAACCATTAATTTAAAGAATGTTCTAGTTGAGGGTAACTGAAAGGATACCAGCAATAGAGGAATTGTTAGGAACAACTGGGGGCTTGAACCCTATCAGTTTCCACTTAGAGTTGGAATTCATTGAATGGATGGATTTGCGTAAGTGTTGACTCAGCATACAACAATTCTTTCATTGTTGTATGGTGAGTCGACACTTATGCAAATCCATCCATTCAATGCCTCCTCAGCCTGGGAGTAACAAGATTATTCAGGTCATAGTTCCTTAAAGTAGTTGGGTTTGGGACATTATCTATTTAGTGTATTAACTCTAGGTAAAGGTAAAGGTTTGCCCTGCCGTTAAGTCCAGTCATGTCCAACTCTGGGGGTTGGTACTCATCTCCATTTCTAAGCCGAAGAGCCGGCGTTGTCCGTAGACACCTCCAAAGTCATGTGGCCGGCATGACTGCATGGAGCGCCGTTAGGGTTAGGGTTCCTGCCGGAGCGGTACCTATTGATCTACTCACATTGGCATGTTTTCGAACTGCTAGGTTGGCAGAAGCTGGGGCTAACATTGGGAGCTCACCCCGCTTCCCGGATTCGAACCGCCGACCTTTCGGTCAGCAAGTTCAGCAGCTCAGTGCTTTAACACACTTCGCCACCGGGGCTCCTTTAACTCTACATCTTTGCTTATCTTTGGTAGAGCTGCAATGTTAACCTTGGAGATGCCATTCATGGAAGTCCTGAGCCATATCACTGCAACCGAAGCCCTCCTTGGCGTAGCTGTTTTCTGTTTGTTCTTCATGTACGTGAAGTCCTTCCAGAACCGGATTCCCAAGGGTTTGAAGAAAATCCCAGGGCCGACGGGGTTCCCATTGATCGGCAACGCATTGCAGATGGGGAAATATCCCCACCTGAGCCTGACACGGATGAGCCAGAAATACGGAGACGTGATGATGATACATATCGGGAACACGCCGGTGTTAGTGCTGAGTGGGCTGAAGACCATACACCAGGCTTTGGTGAGACAAGCGACCGAGTTCATGGGACGTCCCGATCTTTATAGTTTCCGTTGCATCGCAAACGGGGAGAGCCTTGGTTTTGGCCGAGACTCCGGAGAAGTGTGGCGCGCCCGGCGCAAAATGGTCCAGAACGCCCTCAAGGCCTTTGCCACCTCGCCTAGTTCCAATTCCTTTTCAACGTACCTCGTAGAAGAACACGTCTCCAAAGAGGCCAACTACCTGATCGAGAAGTTCCAAGAGGTGATGCTGGAGAAACAGTCCTTCGATCCCTACGAGCACATCTTGGTCTCCACGGCCAACATCATTTGCGCCATGTGTTTCAGCAAGAGCTACCACCACGACGACGAAGAGCTCCTCGGCATCGTCAACACCAGCGAAAAGTTTGTGGAAGTGGCCACCTCCGGGAACTTGGCCGATTTCATCCCGCTGCTTCGATATCTTCCAATGAACAGCATGAAGATGTTTCACGAATTCAACCGGAAGTTCTACACTTTCATGCTTAAGGAGATTAAGGAGCACTATGAGAGTTTCAGCAAGGTAAGGAGGTGAAGGCTAGGACTTTCATAATTTTTGGGGTGGGCAGAATGGGACCATGTGGTCCTTTGGGATGTTTTTATGGCCCGCAGGCAAACATTGCCCAAATATTACTGTATATTAGGCATGTCCGATCGATGAAAAAAATGTTTCAATTCTCGTGTCTAAAGTAGGGGGCACTGGCGCTTCGATATAGAAAGTATTTCCGATTTTTTCACCCAAAAATTTCAGATATTTCTGAAAATTCATAATGATTCTGAATGTTTCTAAAATGGTGGATGTGCATGCGCAATCGCCAAAAAAAAAAAAAGGAACCCGGGGGGGGGGGGGACTTTTACAGGGCTCTCCCGCCCTCATTTCTTGAGCTATCCTCATCAACCCTAGTCCCCACCTTTGTGTCCATCATGGAAGCTTCTGATTGGCCGGGGAGCGGCAGCCATGTTAGGCTGCGCTAAGCTCCCATTCTAGGTAGGTTGCAGAAACAAAATAATTTTTTAAAATATTTTAAAAAAATATTTTAAAAATTGGGTGGGGGGGGATTAACGAAACATTAAGAGAAAATTAGAGAATGGGCCATCAATGGTTCGAATTACATTGCTGGTTGCGCTGTGAGACAATGTCTTGGAATGCGTATCAAAAAGCGAGAACAATCCGAAATAATTCCGATATACGATTCAAAACGATTTTTTGGACATGTCTACTGTATATACTCGAGTATAAGCCTAGTTTTTCAGCCCCTTTTTAAAGACTGAAAAAGCCCCTCTCGGCTTATACTCGGGTGAGGGTCCTGGTTGGCTTATATTTGGACAATATCTGAAAAATATACACCACGATAAAGGTTCAAAACATAGAACACAATATGTATATTAGAGCATCATATACATAATAATGTTAACAATAATACAACTGATAACCAAATTCTGTCAGCTGTAGTGGCACACAGTCGTAACTTACAAAGATTTATAGACTGCAATCATCCAGATTTAAATGCTACCCAGAGCAGTTTTCAGTATAAAACATATATCAAACATATATCAACAAGACTCCAACCAAAGTTTGTTAGCGACACAGTATGTGTACATTCAGTCTCTCCAAATGCATGTAATATGCTGGAAAACTAAATATATCAGTGTGCAAATCAATTGGCTCAAACCTGGCTTGGAGTCAAAACAAATCAAAGTCTCTGTAGTCTTGGAGCAATTCTATAGGACTCCTCAGGATGTAAATGCAGTCAATTAGCCGTAGCTTCAGTTTGTTGACAATAAATGGTCAAATAGATGTTATTTTAGAGTAGCTGGCTGTGAGCCAAAGTAAGCTGTTGCTTACATAAAGCTATGGTTGTTTTGAACCTTTATCGTGGTGTATATTTTTCAGATATTGTTTAGAATAGACAGCTGTGTTTAGTTATTATATATTGGCTTATATTTGGGTCAGCTTATACTCGAGAAGATATGGTACATTTATTATTTTTCTCTATTATTATTGGTATTATTACATTTATTATTTTTCTCTGTTATTGTTGCTACTATTACATTTCTTTTACTCTATTTTTATTAATAATAATACATTTATTACTTCACTTTGATTTTGTTATTATTATTATTGCATTTATTATTTTACTCTATTTATTATTACATGTATTATTTTCCTGTATTTATTATTATTACATGTATTATTTTACTCTATTATTATTAAAAGGATACATAAGCATATTTACATTGAAGAAGATGAGAATCATGATTTGATCAGAGTTGGACAATCTTATCTTAAATTAGAGCTTTATGTAAATATTCAAAAACATTTAACCTACTGATGCCTCAATTATTGTAATTTTATTGGTATCTATTTTTATTTCGGAAATTTACCGCTCTCGGCTTATACTGGAATCAATGTTTTCCCAGGTTTTTTGTGGTAAAATTAGGTGCCTCGGCTTATATTCGGGTCGGCTTATACTTTCGCTCAGCAAGTTCAGCAGCTCAGCAATTTAATCCGCTGCGCCACTGGGGACTTCTTTTGTTAATGGTACCAGTTACTAAATAAATTAGATCTACTATGTTAAGATAAAGACAGTTTATATTCCTTTTCAGGATAGTATCCGGGACATCACCGATTCTCTTATCGATCAAAGCCAGAAAATGTTTTCTATCTCATCTGAAAATCTATTCAGCTTTCTCAATGACCTTTTTGGAGCTGGTAAGAATATTTTCTCGAGACGATAACAATTGATGGGTTCCTTTGTAACTAAAACCATGCTAAGATCAAGATGAGAAACAGACTGATGGTAGTGAATAATAACTAATGATGCAATCCTAATGCTACACCCGATACCTATCAGGCATTTTGGACTATAACTCCCACAATGTGCCACTTTTGGACCTAATGGCTGGAACAAATGGGAGCTGAAGACTCTGGAATCCACCAGTTTGGTGGCTATTTTTTACGTTATCCTGCAAGTATTCGTGGGACAATGTATCTGCCAGCTTGGGGCGCAGCTGGCTAGTAACCAGTGGCAATAAATCACTACTGACTGAGAAGTCATGAGTTCGAAGCCCGGGTCGGGTTAAGCCCCGACCATTAAATAGCCCAGCATGCTGTTTACTTAAGCAGCCCGAAAGACAGTTGCATCTGTCAACTAGGAAATTTAGGTATGCTTTATGCGGGAGGCTAATGTAACTAATTTACAACACCATAAAACTGCCAGCAGCACATGGAAAGGAATGAGGAAGTACAGCACTTGGTGTCACTCATGGACGATGAAGCAATAGCTCCCCCTGTGGCCGGAATCGAGCATACCCTCATGAAGCTGGAAATGTTAAAATTGCCTCTGTGTGTGTTTATAGTGTATGTTGTTTGTCTGATGGCATTGAATGTTTGCTATATATATGTTCACTAGCTGTGCCCGGCCACGCGTTGCTGTGGCGAAGTCTGGTGGTATGGGAAATAAAGTATTGAGGAATTGGTGGTAGTTAAGGTCAAGGGTAAACGTTTTACCTTACATTAAGTCCATTATAAATGGGTTATATGGCTGTGTGGAAGGGCCTTGAGTCTACACTGCCATATAATCCAGTTAAAATCAGATAATCTGTATTTTATAGGCAGTGTGGAAGAGGCCTAAGTGAAGCCTAACTCTGCCTGTCCCCTGGGCTGAGTGGGTTGCTAGGAGACCAAGTGGGCGGAGCTTAGCCTTCTAACTGGCAGCAATTGGATAAAAACAATTATTCCTCTCCCTCTAATTAGGACTTTATTTTTCTTTTCTTTTTGTTGTATGAACGTAGAGGCATGGATGAGGGGTTGTGCTGCCAAGTTCAGTGTTTCTGGGATGTGTAGTTTTGTTGTTTTGTCCTAGGCCGAAATTTCATTACCCTTTTATATATATAGATTGTAATCCTGAGTTCCGTTCAGGGTGAGAAAGAAGGGCGGAATAGAAAGACTGTAAATAAATAACTAAATAAATAATCTAAGATCTACAAGAGTGAATGAAAGTGTGGAATGCCATTCCCAAAGAATTTAGCACCTTGGATAGCTCTTATAATATTAGTTTATACAGTAGAGTCTCGCTTATCCAACATAAACGGGCTGGCAGAACATTGGATAAGCGAATATGTTGGATAATAAGGAGAGATTAAGGAAAAGCCTATTAAACATCAAATTAGGTTATGATTGTACAAATTAAACACCAAAACATCATGTTTAACAACAAAGACAGAAAAAGTAGTTCAATACTGTTGAAGTGGGAATGATTGTATATAGAGTTTTGTTTAAATGTAATTGAGTTATAGTGATGCAATGTGAGCTGGGGATTGCATCATGCACTGTCTGCTGTCCACTATGCAAGTGTGTAAAGAGTTAACTGAGTATTGCATCATACAGCAGAGGTGTTTATATATAGCCTTCTGTTTCCTGTATCTCTCTCTCTGGTTATCTGCTCTCTGCACTCTGTCTGTATGTGTATCGTCTTGTGAGAGTTTTCCGTTCGCCAGTAAACATTTTATAGATAGCTGAAGTCTCCAGCCTCGTTACTGGTGCCAGTGCTTCTACGTGGGTCTTCTGCTGCATGTGTGTTTATCCGAACCACGCTCTGGCAAATACGCAGTACTGCTCTGTAGTAATTACTGTATTTACGAATTTAGCACCAAAATATCACGATGTATTGAAAACATTGACTACAAAAATGTGTTGGATAATCCAGAACGTTGGATAAGCGAGTGTTGGATAAGTGAGACTCTACTGTATTTATTTATATAAGCTTTCACAAATACAGTATGTCCCACATGGAGCATAGGAATAGCTCTTATAATATTCTTTAACTTCCAGTAAATCAATCCTGTGTCAAGACAGGATTGCAATAATTAGGGTTGACTTCAAGGCATCGAATAGTATATCAAATGGAAATGAAAATCTCTGGTGAGACAAACTCCAAGCTTGCACGAGGAAGATTTTTGCCTCAATCCCTTTGGTAGATGAATCAACACTTATCAAAATGCTTAGATTCCGTAGTGCTACTCTAGCTGGGCTTCTCAATAAAGTTCAAGTCTTTCTCTGTTGCTTGATACTATCCTTTCAATTGAAATATACATATGTTATGGACTTGAAGGAGAATTGGCTAAAAATGTTTCACCGCTGGTATATTACGCCAAAGAAATTAAATCAAATGTATACGAATACCCCCAAAAATTGTTGGAAATGCGAAGAACAAGAAGGAAGTTATTTTCATATGTGGTGGACATGTAAAGAAACAAAAAAGTATTGGGAGAAGGTCCACAAAATTTGTCAACAAATACTTAAAATAAATTTTCCTAGGAAAGCGGAGTATTATTTATTGGGAATAACGGACCAGGAGATTCATTTAGGTACTAATGATGACATTATATTTACATATTTAATAACTGCAGCTAGAATTAGCTTCGCCAAAAAATGGAAGCAAAAAGAAATACCGTCTATGGAAGATTGGCTGCAGAAAGTGAAAGAGATAAAAGATATGGATAAATTAACTTTTTTATTAAAGAAAAATACGGGGACACCGATAAGATATACAGAAAGGGATGTTGAAGTTTAAGTGACAAAGAATAGAATAATGAAACATTTTAGTGTCTCTGCTTGTAAGCGTTTAGTAAAGCAAAGAAACACTGAGTAAGCCAACAAATAAGGAAAACTCTCATCTTTTTGGAGGGTTTGTCCTTTATTATAGACAAAGAGGTTGATTCAATACTGTTTTCTTTCTTTTTTTTGTATCATCCTCTTGTATTATTATAGATTGGGAAACACAAAGGCAAAGATGGAAGTCATTTTTAATTTTTTTTAATTTTTTTTGATTTTTTCCTTTCTTTCTCTCTTTTTTCCCTACCTACTTTTTTTCCCTTCCTTTTTTCTTCACTTTCTGTCAAAAGAATTGTTCTCACTCTTTCAATGTTATTTACTTATTATATATACAGTAGAGTCTCACTTATCCAAGCCTCGCTTATCCAAGCTTCTGGATAATCCAAGCCATTTTGGTAGTAAATGTTTTCAATATATCGTGATATTTTGGTGCTAAATTCGTAAATACAGTAATTACAACATAACATGACTGCGTATTGAACTACTTTTTCTGTCAAATTTGTTGTATAACATGATGTTTTGGTGCTTAATTTGTAAAATCATAACCTAATTTGATGTTTAATAGGCTTTTCCTTAATCTCTCGTTATTATACAAGATATTCGCTTATCCAAGCTTCTGCCGGCCCGTTTAGCTTGGATAAGTGAGACTCTACTGTATATGAAATGGAAATGAAAAACTCTGTTTGGACAAACTCACCAACTTGCACAAGGAAAACTTTTGCCTCAATCCGTTTGGTAGTTATGTAAAATGCCTTGATTCTGTGGTTCTGCTCTACCTGGGATTCTCAAGTGTTTTCTGCTGCTTAATACTATCCTTTCTATGCATTTGAACAGCATTTGACACCGTGACTACTGTTATGTCCTGGGGCCTTATGTACCTTGTCGTTCACCCTGAAATCCAGAAGAAGATCCAAGAAGAAATAGGTAAACTTGGGCGCTGAACGGAGTGAGTTATAAGCAGATGCTGGGAGGCAAAAACAAGGTTTTGAAGGAGACGTTTGCCATGTGGCTTCCACTCTTCTCCCCAAAAAATGTGGTGGAAGTTGTAATGGTAGCCATTGGCTTCTTTAGCAGCGGAATGATTGATCTGCAACACTGTTTTCTCGTCTATTTTCCATCCTGTAGACGAAGTCATTGGTAGAGCACGGAAACCCCGGCTATCGGACCGACCTCTGATGCCTTACACCGAAGCTTTCATTCTGGAAGTGTTCAGACATTCCTCTCTTCTCCCTTTTACAATTCCCCATTGGTAAGTCCTCTTCTCTTCAGTCTAAATATGCTGAAGGCACCAGATCCTGTTCATTCTTGGAAGGTTGAAAGCATAGAAAGACATTTATACTTGGAGGTCCATCTCTCCAAGGAATGGCTCCTGAATTGTGGCTTCTTTACTTTCTGATGGCCTTATCTCCACTCTGTGTTCCTTTGCTTCCTCTTTTCCTCACCTCTGCCAATTATTTGTGGTCTTTCAAAAACTAAATTTCATTCCTATTATTGTTTTCAGCACAACTAAGGAAACAGTCTTAAATGGTTACTACATCCCAAAGGACATCTGTGTCTTCATCAACCAGTGGCAAGTCAACCACGATGAGTAAGTTGATCCAGAGCCTTGAAGAACCAAATATGCTCCATCCAAAGTCCTCTTGTGGACTACAGCTCCCAGTATTCTTTGGCCAGGATGGGTATTATAATCTTTCCTAAAGGAACTTTTTTGGGTTCTAGTTCTACTGACTTGAATTAAAAGTGTGCAAGAACACCAGTGGCAACTGTCGGGTTCAATACCATGGATGGTGGTGAATCTTCCACTTAGGGCAGGGGTCCCCAAACTTTTTAAACAGGGGGCCAGTTCACGATCCTTCAGACCATTGGAGGGCCGGACTATAGTTGGCCACTGAGCAATAAATAATAGTAATAATAATAATAATAATAATAATAATAATAATAATAATAACAATAATAATAAAAAAGAGGGTTGGAAGAGACCCTTTGGGCCATTGAGTCGAATTCCCTTCTGCCTTTGTGCACCGAAAGCACAAGCAAAGCACCCCTGATGGATGACCACCCAACCTCAATGTTAATAGTAATAATAATAATAATAATAGTAAAATAAGATTGAACTTCAAAGACTCTGACAGAAACCAGTGCAGGTGGTCCCGGTGGTGATCGGCACATTGGGTGCCGTGACAAAAGATCTCAGCCGGCATTTGGAAACAATAGACATTGACAAAATTACGATCTGCCAACTGCAAAAGGCCACCCTACTGGGATCTGCACGCATCATCCAAAAATGCATCACACAGTCCTAGACACTTGGGAAGTGTTCGACTTGTGATTTTGTGATACGAAATCCAGCATATCGATCTTGTTTGCTGTTTCATAATAAAATAATAATAAAGAGGGTTGGAAGAGACCCCTTGGGACATTTAGTCCAACTCCCATCTGCCTCTGTGCACCAAAAGCACAAGCAAAGCATCCCTGACATATGGCCATCCAGCCTCAATGTTAATAATAATAATAATAATAATAATAATAATAATAATAATAATAATAATAAGAAGAAGAAGAAGAAGAAGAAGGGTTGTAAGAGAAGAAGAGACCCCTTGGGTCATTTAGCCCAACCCCCTTATGCCCTTGTGCCGTGGGGGCCGGATAAATGGCTTCAATGGGCCGCATCCGGCCCCCGGGCCTTAGTTTGGGGACCCCTGACTTAGGGTTTTAGCTCAAACTTTTAAAGGACTCGTTGAGGATTTGATGTATAGTTGAATTTTATGGAAAACTCCTTCCAAATTTGGGGATTCACTGTCTTTATGACATGGAAGAATCTTTATTATTGTTCAAAGACCCAATTTGCTCAACAGAAAAAGTGCATGGCACTCAGGTTGGGCTCAGGTAGAAACCTGCATTGTATACATTTGCAGTGTTTATATGCACCTAGAATCACCCATGAGAGCCCCCGGTGGCGCAGTGTGTTAAAGCGCTGAACTGCTGAACTTGGGGACTGAAAGGTCACAGGCTCGAATCCAGAGAGTGGAGTGAGTGCTTGCTGTTAGCCCCAGCTTCTGCCAACCTAGCAGTTTGAAAACATGTAAATGTGAGTAGATCAATAGGTACCGCTCCGGCGGGAAAGTAACAGCGTTCCATGCAGTCATGCTGACCACATGACCTTGGAGGTGTCTACGGACAACGCCGGCTCTTTGGCTTAGAAATGGAGATGAGCACCAAACCCCAGAGTCGGACACAACTGGACTTAATGTCAGGGGAAACCTTTGCCTAGAATCACCCATGTTTATATGCATCTAGAATCACATTTGTCCTGTTTTTAAATGGTCTTATCACGTTAATAATAATAATAGTAATAGTAATAATAATAATAATAATAATAATAATAATAATATACTCCATTTATATTCTTCTCTATCTCCCCGAGGGGACACAGAGCGGATTGCAGGCACATATACGGCAAACATTCAATGCCGTTATACAATTGACAGACAGTACATAAACAGCGCCAAGGCTTCCCTCTTTTTCCATCTCCGGCATCTCAAGGCTATGCTCGACTCGGCCATGAGGAGGTGCTCTTGTTTCATTTTCCCATGCCGAGGAGCCTGCTGTCCATGGATGCCTTCCTGATTGAATTGCCGGCATGTTTTTCAGGGGTGCCTTTTACCAAAGCAGTACCTATTTATCTACTCACATGGCTGTTTGAGTAGCCTCAACCCACGACTTGAACTGCCGACCTTCCGGTTGGCAAGATCTTCTGTAGCTGGCGGTTTAACCTGAGGTGCTTTTAGTAATACTGTAATGAAAGATATAGGTAGATCCCAGCTCAGTTGAGTAGTGAATCCACTCCAGGTTTATAAAAACTTTATTACGGTCCATAGACTCTCAACTGTTGAGTAGATAACATACAGGAGTTTACAGAACACTCAAAACTGGAAAATAAGCTATACAAACTTATCCAGGTTTTAGTCCAAGAGCAATCTAAGATCCCAAATCCTATCTCAGCATCTTTAAGTTTTAGACAAAGTCTTGGAATGGATTCGGTGCCTCGTTGGCCTCGGATTGCCAACACACACCCATGATGCTGTCACAATGACCCTAATCCTACTCTTGTAATTTGTAAAATCATAACCTAATTTGATGTTTAATAGGCTTTTCCTTAATCCCTCCTTATTATCCAAGATATTCGCTTATCCAAGCTTCTGCTGGCCTGTTTAGCTTGGATAAGTGAGACTCTACTGTACGACATATAGACAGACACAGAGGCAATTTAACATTTTCCAGCTTCCGGCTTCATGAGTGTATGCTCGATTCTGGCCACAGGGGGAGCTGCCGCTTCACCATCCACTTGTGACACCGAGTCCTTGATGGAGTACTTCCTCATTCCTTTCTGAACGCTGCTGGCAATTTTCTCTTATGGTTTCATAAATTAATTAGCCTCTCTGCATAAAGCGGTACCTAAATTTCCTACTCAACAGATGCAACTATCTTTTGGGCTGCATAGGTCAACAGCAAGCTCGACTATTAATGGCCGGGAGCTCACTCCGACCCGGGCTGACTTTGAACTCATGACCTAAATTTCCTACTCAACAGATGCAACTATCTTTTGGGCAGCATAGGTCAACAGCAAGCTAGACTATTAATGGCCGGGAGCTCACTCCGACCCAGGCTGGCTTCGAACTCATGTAGTAATTTATTGCAGCTGGCTGCTAACCAGCTGCGCTACAGCCCGGTCTATCATGAGTGGTTACTGGTATCTCCCAGCCCAATGGAGCAGTGAACTCACGCCAGGTTTTAGTCAAAGAGCAATCCAAGATGTGGCACTATAACGCTACACCTTTAAATATTGAATGAAATCATGGAATGGGTTCAGTGCCATTGCCAGAACCCACCAATGATGCCGATGTTGGTCATGATGCTCCTACTCTTTTGCAGGAATCTTTGGAAAGATCCTTCTTCCTTCAACCCGGAGCGCTTCCTTTCCACGGATGGCAAAGACGTCAACAAGGACGAGAGTGAGAAAGTGTTGATCTTTGGTCTGGGGAAGAGACGATGCATCGGGGAGCCGATTGCCCGATGGGAGATTTTCCTCTTCTTGACCTTTTTGCTCCAAGAGTTGGAATTCAGCGTCAAGGAGGGAGTGAAAGTGGACATGACCCCGCGCTATGGCCTCTCCATGAAAGTCAAGCGATGCCCACATTTCCAGGTGAAACAGCGGTCTCTGAAGAACAAGTAAATGGCAAACCTGCGTCAAGAAAATAACTTTCTTATAAAGGTCCAAACATGGCTTTGGTCACCCCACCGTCAAGTCCCCAAATTTTCATATACTTTAACATCTATAAGTTTTTGAAGTCAGAAACACAGAAACTAAGCTCAAATGTCGTATCCCAAGATGCGCAACACATTTCTAATCTCTTCACTATGACAGTTAACTAAAATTATATTTTAATTTAAAAATCCACATTAATCCCCATGCATAAAATTCCACGAAATTATTTCGAATCTTTCAGCTAAAATTATTGTAATCATTTAGTCTAATGTAATCATTTCTGACTGTCAAATTTTGGTCCTTTTTGGAATCATCAGGAATCTTTCAATCCCGCAAAACAGTGCTCATTACAGTAGAGTCTCACTTATCCAAGCTGAACGGGCTAGCAGAAGCTTGGATAAGCGAATATCTTGGATAATAAGGAGGGATTAAGGAAAAGCCTATTAAACATCAAATTAGGTTATAATTTTATAATTAAGCACCAAAACATCATGTTATACAACACATTTGACAGAAAAAAGTAGTTCAATGAGCAGTAATGTTATGTTGTAATTACTTTATTTACAAATTTAGCACCAAAATATCATGATATGTTGAAAACATTGACTACAAAAATGGCTTGGATTATCCAGAGGCTTGGATAAGCGAGGCTTGGATAAGTGAGACTCTACTGTATTTTGTTGTGAGAAACATAATTCATTGGGTTGCTGTGAGTTTTCCGGGCTGTATGGCCAATGAACAAAATCTGGCTCCCAATATTAATAAACTCTAAAATCAGGATAGTAAATATAGAACAACACTCAAAAACAAGGGAATTCCAGACATGAAATAATCAGGGCCAGCTAACACCTCCCAACAAAGGATTCCCCCAGGCAGGGAGCAGCCAGGCTTTGAAGCTGCAAGGCTATTCAATGCTAATCAAAGCTAGCTAATGGCAACATTCACACTTGTCTCAAGCAGACAAGAATTCTGGACTTTCCACAGATATATATACCCCACTTGACTAGTCTCCAACAGACCTAATTACCTCTGAAGATGCCTGCCATAGATGTGGGTGAAACATCAGGAGAGAATGCTTCTGGAACATAGCCATACAGCCTGGAAAACTCACAGCAACCCAGTGATTCCGGCCATGATAGCCTTCAACAACACATTGAACGTAATTCATTGATTTGTTGATGACTTGGTGATAGATTTGGAAAATCCTTTGTGAGCATAGATGTGCTAATGAGGTTAAATGCTTATGTATTACTATGACAAACGTGAATTGTATACTGCTTTAAAGCAACCATATTTTATGCTGCAGAATAAAAATAAATTTAAAAATTACTATCAACTTTACCTTTTCTGTAACCATCATGAAACATCAGCAAAGGTGTCCAATGATACCCAGAAGCTCCACAAAGTTCTCCGCAAACCCGCAGTGGCGCATCATGTTGTGACATGAGTCCTATAAGCTCCTTTGAGAACATGAAAAAGGCGATGGCGATGCTGGCCATGTGGGTAGCAATCTGGTTCGCTTTGGAGCTGGTATGCTGTCCGCACTCTGCCCAAAGTGCAGGGTTGCTCTGGCATTTTCGGTGCATCTCTGGAGGATTCCTCAATTTCTAATAATAATAATAATAATAATAATAATAATAATAATAATAATAATAATAATAATAGGACTCTTACAAGTAAAACAAACAGTCAAAGAAGAAGAACATGCCCTGGCAGAATATGTAAAGCAAAGTGAAGAACCTGCTTTGATTGAAGTCAAAAATCAGAAACTCCTCAAAGCACAGCAGACAAAAACTAGTACAAGAAAACTGCACTACAAACTAGAGCTGACAGCTGGCACAACAAAACATTGCATGGAAATTTCCTTGACAAAATTGAAGGAAAAGCTGATAAGGAGAAGACCTGGCTCTGGCTCACGAATGGGACCCTGAAGAAGGAGACAGAAGGCCTGATCCTTGCAGCCCAGGAGCAAGACATCTGGACAAAGGCAATTCAGGCCAAGATCAAAAAATCAGCTGATGACCCAAAATGCAGACTGCGCAAGGAAGCTACCAAACCATTGATCATATCCTCAGCTGCTGTAAGAAAATTGCACAGACAGACTACAAACAGAGGCACAACTACGTGGCCCAAATGATTCATTGGAACTTATGCCTCAAGTACCACCTCCCAGCAGCAAAGAACTGGTGGGATCACAAACCTGCAAAAGTATTGGAAAATGAGCAAGCAAAGATACTGTGGGACTTCCAAATCCAGACTGACAAAGTTCTGGAACACAACACACCAGACATCACAGTTGTGGAAAAGAAAAACGCTTGGATCATTGATGTTGCCATCCCAGGTGACAGTCGCATTGACGAAAAACAACAGGAAAAACTCAGCCGCTATCAGGACCTCAAGATTGAACTTCAGAGACTCTGGCAGAAACCAGTGCAGGTGGTCCCGGTGGTGATCGGCACATTGGGTGCCGTGCCAAAAGATCTCAGCCGGCATTTGGAAACAATAAACACTGACAAAATTACGATCTGCCAACTGCAAAAGGCCACCCGACTGGGATCTGCACACATCATCCAAAAATACATCATACAGTCCTAGACACTTGGGAAGTGTTCGACTTGTGATTTTGTGAGACGAAATCCAGCATGTCTATCTTGTTTGCTGTGTCATACTATGTCGTTGTGTCAATAATAATAATAATAATAATAATAATAATAATAATAATAGAAAAGTTGACTACAGACTTTTTATTCTACCCCGCCTCCATCTCCACAAAGAGACTCTGGGCGTCCAACAAAATACAGCGAAGAGTATTTATATTTATATTTATTATCTGTATATATATATATATACAGTAGAGTCTCACTTATCCAACACTCGCTTATCCAACGTTCTGGATTATCCAACACATTTTTGTAGTCAATGTTTTCAATACATCATGATATTTTGGTGCTAAATTCGTAAATACAGTAATTACTACATAGCATTACTTCGTATTGAACTACTTTTTCTGTCAAATGTGTTGTTAAACATGATGTTTTGGTGCTTAATTTGTAAAATCATAACCTAATTTGATGTGTAATAGGCTTTTCCTTAATCCCTCCTTATTATCCAACATATTCGCTTATCCAACGTTCTGCCGGCCCGTTTATGTTGGATAAGTGAGACTCTACTGTAATACAATATGATAATATTAATAATATATTATATACAGTAGAGTCTCACTTATCCAAGACTCGCTTATCCAAGGTTCTGAATTATCCAAGGCATTTTTGTAGTCAATATTTTCAATATATCGTGATATTTTGGTGCTAAATTCGTAAATACAGTAATTACAACATAATATTACTGTGTATTGAACTACTGTACAATATAATACTAATAATACAAATTTCAGAAATAAAAATAGATACCAAAAACTTACATTAATTGAGGCATCAGTAGGTTAAATGTTTTTGAATAGTTACATCAAGCTCTAATTTAAGATAAGACTGTCCAACTCTGATTAAATCATTATTCTCATCTTCTTCCATGTAAATGTGCTTGTGTATCCTTTTAATAATAATAGGGTAAAATAATACATGTAATAATAATAATAAATACAGGAAAATAATAATAATAATAATAATAATAATAATAATAATAATAATAATAATAATAATAATAACAACAACAACTTTATTCTTATACCCCGCGACTCGGGGCAGCTTACATGGGGCCTTGCCCAGACACAACAATATAAAAGCAAGCAAAACAATAAAGCAAATTACTCAACAATAAAACATCAACATCGATAAAAACAGTCATAAAATGTCAATATACAAAATAAAGTGTTAAAACAAGAGATGAATTCACGGATCTGGGCCAAAGTGCAAAATATGTCAAAGTGCAAATAATACATGTAATAATAAATAGAGTAGAATAATAAATGTAATACAGTAGAGTCTCACTTATCCAACATTCGCTTATCCAATGTTCTGGATTATCCAATGCCCCGATCCACAGCTGTTTCTCTAGGCAGCAAGGAATGAACTTTTTATGGATTTAATTTCCAACAACGTTGTCACTGTAAGTTCATTTTATGCAATTCTATCTTTATTTGTAGTCAATTTGTTAGTAGCCAATTTTTAAAATATATTGTAATGTTTTGGTGCTAAGTTCGTAAATACAGTAATTCCTACATAACGTTACCGTGTATCGAACTGCATTTTTTGACAGTTTGTTGTTTTGGTGCTTAATTTGTAAAATCCTAATGTAATTTGACATTTAATAGGCTTTTGCTTAATCCCTCCTGATTATCCAACATTTTAGCTTATCCAACATTCCGCCAGCCCGTTTATTGTTGTATAAGCAAGACTCTACTGTAATATTAATTATATATTATATATTACATTTAACATTACTAATAATATTACAATATATTGATATAGTACAATATAGTAATTTTATGCCAGTATTATGCTATGCTAATACAGTAGAGTCTCACTTATCCAAGCCTCGCTTATCCAAGCTTCAGAATTATCCAAGCCATTTTTGTAGTCAATGTTTTCAATATATCGTGATATTTTGGTGCTAAATTCGTAAATACAGTAATTACTACATAGCATTACTGTGTATTGAACTACTTTTTCTGTCAAATTTGTTGTATTTTGGTGCTTAATTTGTAAAATCATAGCCTAATTTGATGTTTAATAGGCTTTTCCTTAATCCCTTCTTATTATCCAAGATATTTGCTTATCCAAGGTTCTGCCGGCCCATTTAGCTTGGATAAGCGAGACTCTACTGTATTACTAATAATATTACAATCTATATATATAAAAGAGTGATGGCATCACGGCGACCCACAAAACAACAAAACTACAGGCCCCCCAACCTCTAAATTTGACAACACAACCCATCATCCACGCCTCTAGGTTGATACAACAAAAAGCAAAGAAAAATAAAGTCCTAATTAGAGGGAGAGAAATAATTGTTTTTATCCAATTGCTTCCATTTAGAAGGCTCTAAGCTCTGCCCACTTGGTCTCCTAGCAACCCACTCAGCCCAGTGTTAATAAAAGAATAAAAATAAAATAAATACAAATAATACAATGAAAACACTAAAAAAATTAATACAATAAAATACTATAATAACAAAATAACTAAAAAATAATACAACAAAATAATAAAATATAATAAATAAAAAAGATAAGTTACAATAAAATTAATTTAAAAAAATACAAATAACGTCAAATAAAAATTCCACAACAACTTTTAACCAATACCACCACCACCTTGCCACAGCAACGCGTATATTGATATAGTCCAATATAGTAATTTAATGCCAGTATTGTGCTATGCTAATAATATAATATTGTCTGTAAATTTAATTTGTAAACTGCTCTGAGTCCCCTTCGGGGTGAGGTCCCATCCGCACAAAACTCTTTTATCAGGACTGATATCCAAATATTTATCTCTCCCATTTCGATGAAAATAATCTTGCTCCATCCCTGCATGATACACTCTCTCTGACTGTTTTCTTTCCTCTGTTTGGCTCTGGGGAGCAAGGGGAAATCTAGCCAAAAAAAGGGCTTCTCACGCAAGGTTAGACAATTTTTAACCAGAGTCCATTCTGCCTGGTCAGAGATCTTTAGAACTGATACTAATCAGAGGCTTCTGACTTTGACCTTCTGGTGGACCTCATGTTAGCATTGCTTTTCCTTTGCCTTGCCCCTTATTCCATGGGTCCCAAAATCAATCCCTGAATTCTTCAGGAACATCTTGTTCAGATTTCTGCTTGTTGTATGCCCTCTGGTGATTCGTGGTGACATTAAGGAGAGCCTGTCATACTGCTTAGGAGCCCCCGATGGCGCAGTGTGTTAAAGCACTGAGCTGCTGAACTTGCAGACCAAACGGTTGCAGGTTCGAATCCAGGGAGCGGAGTGAGCGCCCACTGTTAGCTCCAGCTTCTGCCAACCTAGCAGTTTGAAAACATGCACATGCGAGTAGATGAATAGGTACCGCTGCGGCGGGAAGGTAACGGCGCTCCATGCAGTCATGCCAGTGGCCACATGACCTTGGAGGTGTCTATGGACAACGCCGGCTCTTCGGCTTGGAAATTGAGATGAGTACCAACCCCCAGAGTCAGACATGACTGGACTTAACTTCAAGGGAAAACCTTTATCTTTACCTTTTTATCACACTGCTTTCTTTGCGATGTTTGTTCCAGGGAAGTTTGCTTTTGCTTTCCTTAGAGATAATAATAATAATAATAATAATAATAATAATAATAATAATAATAAAAGGCCACCCTGCTGGGATCTGCACACATCATCCGAAAATACATCACACAGTCCTAGACACTTGGGAAGTGTCCAACTTGTGATTTTGTGATATGAAATCCAGCATATCTATCTTGTTTGCTGTGTCATAATAAAATAACAACAACAACAACAACAACAATAATAATACACTTTATACACCCCCGTGGCGCAGCGTGTTAAAGCACTGAGCTGCTGAACCTGTGGACCAAAAGGTCACGGGTTGGAATCCGGGGAGCAGAGTGAGCGCCCAGTGTTAGCCCCAGCTTCTGCCAACCTAGCAGTTAGAAAACATGCAAATGTGAGTAGATCAATAGGTACTGCTCCGATGGGAAGGTAGTGGCACTTCATGCAGTCATGCCAGTGGCCACGTGACCTTGGAGGTGTCTACGGACAACGCCGGCTCTTTGGCTTAGAAATGGAGATGAGCACCAACCCCAAAGCACCCCTGACAGATTGCCATCCAGCCTCTGTTTCAAAGCCTCCAAAGAAGGAGACTCTACCACACTCCGGGGCAGAGAGTTCCACTGCTGAACAGCTATTACAGTGAGGAAGTTCTTCCTCATGTTCAGGTGGAATCTCCTTTCCTGTAGTTTGAATCTGTTGTTCCATTGCGTCCCAGTCTCCAGGGCAGCCGAAAACAAAGCTTGCTCCCTCCTCTCTATGTCTTCCCCATACATCTTGAGACATGGCTCTCATCATGTCTCCTAAGCCACTCCTCATGGGGCTTGTTCTCCAGACTCTTGATCAATTTAGTCTCCCTCCTCTGGACACATTCCAGCTTGTCGACATCTCCCTTAAATTACGGTGCCCAGAATTGGAGTGAACTTAGTGACTGGCCGAAGTGGCACCTGTTCCCTGATTTCCCCCGAATGCCAAGAACTTGAGTGTTTTTATTGGATTTGCTCCAGTTGTTTGTCGCCGTAACACTTTGGCTGCAGAAGAGGAAATGGGTTAGATAATCCTCCTTTGGACTCGAGGGCATAAAATGCTCCCTTACCTTGATTGGAAAATATATAACCCCTATCAGTGGAGAAGAAGCATCTAAAAGGATTCAGCCGAAGAGTTATTGGACGCCAACTACATATAAGATTCTTTCATCTGAGGAACACAGGTATTTATTGATTTACATTGTCCTATGTAATCATTTTGTTATTATTATTATTATTCTCCAGCTGGTAATGCCTGTAAGATTCAGGTTATAAGGAAACTTAGGACATTGGGTGGGATACAAGAATGAAGTTATTATTATTGTTATTATTATTATTATTATTATTATTATTATTATTATTATTATTCTCCAGCTGGTAATGCCTGTAAGATTCAGGTTATAAGGAAACTTAGTACATTGGGTGGGATACAAGAATGAAGTTATTATTATTATTATTATTATTATTATTATTATTATTATTATTCTCCAGCTGGTAATGCCAGTAAGATTCAGTTCATAAGGAAACTTAGGACATTGGGTGAGATACAAGAATAAAGTAGTTATTATTATTATTATTATTATTATTATTATTATTATTACTATTATTCTCCAGCTGTTAATGCCAGTAAGATTCAGGTCATAAGGAAACATAGGACATTGGATGGGATACAAGAATAAAGTTATTATTATTATTGTTATTATTATTATTATTATTCTCCAGCTGGTAATGCCAGTAAGATTCAGTTCATAAGGAAACTTAGGACATTGGGTGAGATACAAGAATAAAGTAGTTATTATTATTATTATTACTATTATTATTATTATTATTATTATTATTCTCCAGCTGGTAATGCCAGTAAGATTCAGTTCATAAGGAAACTTAGGACATTGGGTGAGATACAAGAATAAAGTAGTTATTATTATTATTATTATTATTATTATTATTATTATTATTATTATTATTCTCCAGCTGGTAATGCCAGTAAGATTCAGTTCATAAGGAAACTTAGGACATTGGGTGAGATACAAGAATAAATTTATTATTATTATTATTATTATTATTATTATTATTATTATTATTATTATTATTCTCCAGCTGGTAATGCCAGTAAGATTCAGGTTATAAAGAAACTTAGGATATTGGGTGGGATACAAGAATAAAGTTGTTGTTGTTGTTGTTGTTGTTGTTGTTGTTGTTGTTGTTGTTATTCTTCAGCTGGTAATGCCAGTAAGATTCAGGTTATAAGGAAACTTAGGATATTGGGTGGGACACAAGAATAAAGTTATTGTTGTTGTTGTTGTTGTTGTTGTTATAGTTATTGTTCTCCAGCTGGTAATGCCAGTAAGATTCAGGTCATAAGGAAACCTAGGACATTGTCTGCATATGCTTTACTCTTCATATCCTTGCCTGTCTTTTGTCAAGTTTTAATAGGTCTACAATGCCCACCTTGGAGATGTCATCCATGGAAAGCCTGAGCCATATCACAGCAACGGAAGCTCTCATTGCCACGGCTGTTTTCTGTTTACTCTTTATGATTGTCAAGTCCTTCCGGAACCGGGTTCCTTATGGCCTGAAGAAAATCCCGGGGCCGATGGGGTACCCACTCATTGGCAACATGTTGGAGTTGGGGAAAAACCCCCACCTGAGCCTGACACGGATGAGCCAGAAATACGGAGACGTGATGATGATCCATATTGGCAGCACACCCGTGTTGGTGCTGAGTGGGCTGGAAACCATACGGAAAGCCTTGGTGAGGCAAGGAGCTGAGTTCTTGGGACGGCCGGACCTCTACAGCTTCCGTTACGTGGCCGACGGGGAAAGCCTGGCTTTTGGCCACGATTCGGGAGAAGTCTGGCGCACCCGGCGGAAACTGGCCCAGAATGCCTTAAAATCCTTTGCTGCTTCGCCCAGCCCCGTCTCACCTTCCATATATCTCCTAGAAGAGCATCTCTCCAAAGAGGTTGACTACTTGATCCAGAAGTTGCAAGAGGTGATGCGGGAGAAGAAGTCCCTGGACCCTTACCGATACATCGTGGTCTCCGTGGCCAACGTCATTTGCGCCATGTGTTTTGGCAAACGTTACAGCCACGACAACCAGGAATTCCTCAGCATCATTGACGAGAGTGAAAAGTTTGTGGAAGTGGCTGCCTCGGGGAACCTTGCGGATTTCATCCCGCTGCTTCAATATCTCCCGATGAGGAGCATGAAGATGTTCAAGCAATTCAACGAGAAGTTCACTGTTTTCTTACTCAATATGGTCAAGGAACACTATGACAGTTTCAGTAAGGTAAGGAAGTTAGGAATTAGAACATCTTCTTATGTTAAGTGTGGGAAAGTAGGACCCATGGAGAGGACATTTCCATATATTTCTGTTCCTCTGGGCCATTTTAGGTCTAGGAATTGCCTTGCACTTTTGGCCCAGATCTTTTTGGAGCCAACCCAGGATTTTATCAGTATATTTATTAGGCATGTCCGATCGATGAAAAAAATATTTCAATTCTCGTTTGTAAAGTAGGGGGCGCTGGCGCTTCGATATAGAAAGTATTTCCGATTTTTTCACCCAAAAATGTCGGATATTTCCGAAAATTCGTAATGATTCTAAATGTTTCTAAAATGGCGGACGCGCATGCACAATCGCCCAAAAAAAAAAAAAGGAAACCGGGGGGGGGGGGGGGGGCTTTTACAGGGCTCTCCCGCCCTCATTTCTTGAGCTATTTTTTTGGGTGAAAAATTCGGAAATACTTTCTATATCGAAGCGCTGGCACCCCCTACTTTAGAAATGAGAATTGAAACATTTTTTCCATTGATCGGACATGCCTAGTAGCTAGATGTCCATTTCGAGGTTGGAAAAACGGGCTTGTTGTTGTTTTGAACAGTTCTGCATGGCCCTGGCAATTTATGACAAAAATGTAGTGCTTTCCTTAGATGCTACTGGGAGAGGAAAGCCATTGTTTGTATTGAAACTGAGCAGAGAAAAAGTGGTCCAAAGTATCTGGAAACACTGAAATCCAGTAGAAATTTCATCTACTCATTAGAGAGCAGGCAAAGTACATACGTCGTTGTGAGTTCCTTGGAAGAATAGTAGGTGCCGTTGTTACAAATTGCTATATGAATACGATCTGTTCGGATTAAGGTTTTGTTTTTGTTTTTCAGGATAGTATCCGGGACATCACCGATTCTCTCATTGAGCAAAGCCAGGAAAAGTTTCAGATCTCCTCTAAAAAAATAGTCAACCTTGTCAATGACATCTTTGGAGCTGGTAAGGATGTCTTCTAGAAACCAAAGGCTAATTTGTAGACAAAACTATGTTTAGATCAAAATACGGACTAGACTGAAGGGAGTGAAGACCTCTCCTGGATCCAATGAAGCAATCCTAATACTGACCATCGTGTCTACCAGATTTTTACGACTACAGGTCCCACAGTACAACATCTTTGGCACTGTTGGCTGGGGTAGATGGGAGCTGGAGTCCAAAATATCTGTACACCACCTATGTTTGGCAGATGTTTCTCTCTTTTTTTAAATTAAATTTTTATTGGTATATATGAAAATTAAATACAACAAAAGAGTGAGAACAATGTTTGTTTATAGAAAGTGAAGAAAATAAAGAAAATTTAAAAATCTACTTAGAAGAGAAAAAAAGAAAAAGTGTAGGAGGCATAGAGAAGAGGGTAAAAAAGGGAAAGAAAGGAGAAAAAAATTAAAAAACAACAAAAAAACCCCCAAAACCCATACATACAGTAGAGTCTTACTTATCCAACGCTCGCTTATCCAACGTTCTGGATTATCCAACACATTTTTGTAGTCAATGTTTTCAATACATTGTGATATTTTGGTGCTAAATTTGTAAATACAATAATTACTACATAGCATTACTGTGTATTGAACTACTTTTTCTGTCAAATTTGTGGTATAACATGATGTTTTGGTGCTTAATATGTAAAAGCATAACCTAATTTGATGTTTAATAGGCTTTTCCTTAATCTCTCCTTATTATCCAACATATTGGCTTATCCAACGTTCTGTCGGCCCGTTTACCTTGGATAAGTGAGACTCTACTGTATATATAAAAATTGACTTCCATCTTCGCCTTTGCGTTTCCAGTTCTATAATAAGAAAAGAGGATAAAAATAAAAAAAAAATAAATCGACCTCTTTTTGGAAATAGTAAGGACAAACCCAAAAAAGAATGTTGTCCTTTATCTTGGCTGAGTCAATGATTCTTTACTTTTTCATAAAATACTAAGAAAAGAGACACAAAAGAAATCGTCCTTCTGTTCTTTAATTGATATCCTTCAACTTCTTTTCCTTTAAAATTCTTTAGACCAGTCTGTGTATTTTATTGGGTTACCTGTATTTTTCTTTAGAAAAAAAGTTAATTTATCCATGTTGCAGTTGTTTCTCATATGGGCCACTTTAATCCAAATATTGTGTTGAGTTGAGCAACACATCTACTCTGAGGTTGAATATAAACATTACAAGAGCTATCAAAAATGTTGAATACCACATGTAAAAACGTTCCACACGGTGGATAGCTTTTTTAACATTCTTTAACCTCCCATAAATAAATAAATCTGGTCAGGAAAAACCATAGGACAGGATTGCCTTAAATTACAGTTGACTTGAAGGCATCTAACCATATATCAAGTGAACACCAGAGTCCTGGTAGGGCTTGCAGAGAGAAGACCGTGGGTTGAAATCAATCTGAATCAATTGTTGAGACAACAATTCTGCAAAACACCTCGATTCAGTGGTTTTACACTAGGTTGTGCTCTCAATAAGATTCAAGCCTACTCCCTCGCCAACAATACATATAAATTAAGGAAACAGACTAATTGGGAGCCGGTATTAAATTATCTTTAAAAAGAGAAAATTAAAATAATAACTTGAGAAAAGTATAGAAAGGGCTCAAGATATAGAGCTTCCCTGGACCATGAAGAATAGAAACTCCCGGAGACAACAATGGCAAAAGAATAACGGATGCCAAGTCATTTTATTATTATGATTTCTTTTTTGTTTTATTTTCATTAAATCTCTTTCTTGTTTTTCCTTCTTTCTTCTTCCCTTTTCTCTGCTTTCTTCCTTTGTGTTTATAAGATTTCACAGTGGATTAGGGATGCTTCTATGATCAGTTGTTAATCTCAATTGTTTTTTGTTTTTATATTTTCTTTTATTAGTTTATACTTTGTATTAGGTATCAGGGTTTTTTTTCTGTATTTACCTTGCTATATTTCATTTTAATTTTGTTATATGTTTGTTCTTTGTTGTTTGTTTGGTTTTTTTGCTTTTCCTTTTCCGCCCCACTATTACCTGTGTTTATATTTTTCACTACTATGTGCAAAACAACCAATAAAAACTATTATTAAAAAAAATAAGATGTAAGCCTTTTCTTCATTTTAATACTATCCTTTCTGTGTGTTTTGATAGGTTTCGACACAGTGACCACAACTTTGTCCTGGTCACTCATGTACCTTGTCACTCACCCTGAAATTCAGAAGAAGATCCATGAAGAAATAGGTAAACTTGGCCTTCTATCATCATGTAGGTTTCCAAACCCAGTGGTAGAAGATACTGCCCTGTTGTCATTGCAGATGAACAATTCAGCCAGATTAACTGGGAGAAAGATGTCCGTAGCATAAGATTTTCTAGATAATATATGCCATCGGATGTCTCAATGTGGCCTTGGAAGATTCAGCCTTAATGCAGATTTGTTAGATTAGGAGAAGATTCCTAAAGTGTTAGCACTTTTGGATGGAGAGTTAAAGAGCACTGAGTTAAGAGTCAGTCTCCTTCAGTAAAGCATGCATCTTGGAGTGTCTGGTTTGATTGAAGAAGACTGGATTCCAATGTCTTTCTCTCTATTCTCCAACCTGTAGATGAAGTCATTGGCAGAGAACGAAAACCTCGGCTGTCGGACCGACTTCTGATGCCTTATACAGAGGCCTTCACCATGGAAGTGTTCAGGCATTCCTCTCTTCTCCCTTTCACAATTCCCCATTGGTAAGTTCTCTTCTGCGCCCATATATGTGGAAGGCATCAAACACTATCTGATGTTGTTCTTGTGCCGTCGCGCCTGAGGCTATAACTCTTGGCGAAAGAGGCATGGACATGACATCTTTCCCCAGGGGATTGCTTCTTGCCCTCCTTTTGGGAAACTGGAACTCCCAAGGACCAAAACACTGTAGATAACTCAAAACTGGTTTTATTGTTCACAAAAGGTTATCCCAATAAGCTGGAAGTTTCAAAGGGGTAAATATACATTATAGTCTTTGGTTGTCTTAAGTCCAAGGAGCTCTGCAGCTGAGAAGCTTTTCCAGGTCCCTCTTTCTCAATGGCTGTGAATGCCGGAGTGTGATGAACCATGGGCCTTGTAGTCCTGCTCAGGACATTGTAATCCCTGATGAAGATGAAAACTTGGGTTTTTTACCTTCCCAGTCTGAACTGGATTCCTCTCAGCCAGATCCTTCCCAGGCAGATCTGGAAACCTTGCACCTGCAAGAAAGTTGTGCCCCAGAAGTATGTCAAACAACCCCAGAGCCTACTTCTCCCGTGTTCTTGCGCCGGGAGTTTTGTAAACAACAGAGAAGTTTGGATTCAGCTTCGCGCAGGAGTGCGAGGATAGCAGCTAAGAATGTTGCCAATTAACATTGGTTCTCGTGAGAATCTTTAAGGAGTTTAACATCTGGTCTCAGAGTTTAGCTTTCGTTTCTGATTCCCAGAGAACCGCTTTGGTGAGAAGGTTGGACTCTATATAGGTGTTTTGCCCGCGTAGCAACTTCGCGGAGTCAATTCGTCAGCCTACGGAGCGAGTTGTGTCTGGACAGCGCGCTCCGATTCAAGCCTCGCTTCAGCTCAAGCCTTGCCTTGCTATCCAGCCTTCGCCTTGCTTCCCAGCCTTTGTTTACCTACGGACTTTGCCTTGTTTCCCAGGACTAATCCTTGCCTTGTTTCACGGATTTTACCAAGTTATTCCACGGACCTTGTTCTTGTTCTTAGTTACCTTGTTCCACGTTCAAGCCTTGTTTCAAGTATCAAGTTATTTCCTAGCCACGCTCAAGTTTTATGGACTAAAGGACCTTGTCATCTCCCCTCACTTTGCTTGGCAAAGTGAGTGTTTCGGTTATTGGATTACAACTTTGGACCTTAATATTTCTTATTGGACATTGCTTTTTTGGACTAATTCTGACCTTTCCTGAAGGGTCTAATTCTGGACTATTTTCTATACTTGTTTTTATTAACTTTATATATTCCTTCAATAAAGATATTAGTTAGATTCTGGCCTCTGTGTATGGTTATTGGTGCCTCTGCCGCCTGGGTCGTGACAGTTTGACTCCGCCACCCATAAGCACCAACTAACCGAGGCCAGGATGTCTACCGGAGCCGCGCCGGCTGGACAGCCGCTCAGCTACACCATCAGCAAGGACGAAGTGGACCGCATCCGTGACAGACTCAACGCGCAGGATGGAGAAATAAAAGGGTTGAGGGAGCGCGGAGTTCGCCTCCCGGCCATGGCGTTGCCTACCAAGTTTTCTGGAGAAGCTGCTAAGGTTCATGTTTTCCGCCGCCAATGTCAAGCTTATCTAGAGGCCCGTGATGCCGAGTTTCCCCAAGAAGACATCAAGGTGGCGTGGGTCTACAGTCTTCTAGATGGACCAGCGGCTAGCTGGGCGACGGCCCTGTTTGATCAAGCCTCCCCCCACCTAAATTCAGCACAACGCTTCTTGGATCACCTTAAGGAGACCTGGGGAATCGAGGACAATTTGGAGGCAGCCGGTCACAAACTCCGGCGCCTCCTTCAAGGAGACAGACCCATGTCTCAGTACATAGCCGAGTTCCGCGTGCTGGCCCACAACACCGGCTGGAACGATGTAGCCCTCAGAGGACAATTTCGGGAGGGTCTCAACATTGAAATGCTGGAAGAAATCTCCAAGGTGGATCCTCCCCAGACCCTCGAGGCACTCATTGATCAATGTTTACGGGCTGAAGTCATGATTGCCAACAGGAAACAATGGGTTCGAGGCCAGGGCGGTAGAGCCGGGGCAAAACCCCCCGCTTCCGCCAGTGTTCAGCCACGTCCGGTGTGGAGACCCCCGCCGCCAACCCCATACCCCAGAGGAGGCGAGGAGGTGCCGATGCAGTTGGGCAATGTGCGTCCCAGACTAGATGCCGCCGAGAAGGCCCGTCGTCAACGCTTGAACCTCTGCTGGTACTGCGGGAACGGGGGCCACTTCGCCAGAGAGTGCCCAGCCAAAGGGAAGCCTGCCGCCCGTCTTGCGGCGGCGTCCTCCACGGAGTCGAAGGCGTCTGAGCCGACTGGCACACAGCCGGCGGGGGAAGCCAACGACCGGGTGTAGAGAGGCTCGCCAACCCGGTCAAAAAATCCATCCAAGAGCCGCCAACCGGGGTCCTGTTCCTTCTCGTGGTCACATTATGGTCAGCAAAAAGGGGACCCGTCATGATCCACGCCATGATAGACTCTGGAGCTACCAACAATTTCATCGATAGAGAGTATGCCGACTCTCTGGGATTACAATATCATGATTTCAAGAATGCCCGTGTGGTGCAAGCCATAGACGGCCGTCCCCTCAAGACGGGCCCCGTAAGCCAGTGGTCGGAACCCACCAGGATGTGGATAAGGGAACATATGGAAGAGATTTCCTTCTTTGTTACCGAGGTTCCCCATTTCCCTGTGATTTTGGGAATTCCATGGCTGACACTCCACGACCCTAACATCTCCTGGTCCAACAGAGAACTGCAGTTTGCTTCACCGTACTGCCAAAACCATTGCCTCGTAGCCAAGGTATGCCATGCTACAGACTCCGAGCCCATCATCACCTTGCCAAAGAAGTACTCCGAGTATTGGGATGTATTCAATGAGAAAGAAGCCGAAAAATTACCCCCACATAGACCTTATGACTGTGCCATTGACTTGGTGGAGGGGGCCCCGATCCCGCGAGGGCATCTCTACTCCCTGACGGAACCAGAGCAAGAAGCTCTCAGGGAATTCTTAGAGACAAACCTTCGCAAGGGGTTCATCAGACCCTCTCAATCCCCAGCCGCCTCCCCAGTGATGTTTGTGAAGAAGAAGTCAGGGGAATTACGCTTGGTGGTGGACTACAGAGCATTGAACAATATCACCAAGCGGAACAGCTATCCCCTGCCCTTAATCTCGGATCTACTGGACCGACTTCGAGGAGCCAAGGTCTACACCAAGCTGGATCTTCGGGGGGCTTATAATCTAGTTCGCATCAGAGAAGGGGACGAGTGGAAGACCGCCTTCCAGACTAAATTCGGATTATTCGAGTCCCGAGTTATGAATTTCGGTTTATGCGGAGCTCCCGCAACGTTCCAGCATTTTGTCAACGATATTTTTCAGGACTATCTAGACAGATTCTTGATAATCTACCTGGACGATTTTTTGGTGTTTTCCAGATCACAATCAGAACATGAGAACCACGTCAAAATGGTGTTGCAACGATTGCGGGATCATGGACTTTATGCCAAGCTAGAAAAATGCGCTTTTGATCTACAAGAGGTAGATTTCCTTGGCTACCGCATCTCGCCTCTAGGGCTTTCCATGGATCCAGCCAAAGTTTCAGCAGTATTGGAATGGCGGGCGCCAACTAACAAGAAAGAGGTGCAGCGTTTCTTGGGGTTCGCGAATTACTACCGCAAGTTCATTCCAGATTTTGCCCGCTGGTCCGACCCCATCACTAGCTGCATCCGTGGAAAGCAGCCTTTCCGCTGGACTGATCAAGCAGAGAAAGGGTTCCAGCAACTGAAGAAACTATTCACCTCCCAGCCAATTCTACAGCACCCAAATCCTGGAACCCCTTTTGTGGTGCAAGCGGACGCCTCTGATGTGGCAATTGGGGCTGTACTCTTACAACCGGTGGGAGATCACCTCCATCCCTGTGCCTTTTATTCTCGTCAACTAACCACACCAGAGAGGAATTACACCATTTGGGAAAAAGAACTACTGGCCATAAAGGCAGCCTTTGAAACTTGGAGACATTGGCTAGAAGGGGCCAAATTCCCCATTGAAGTCCACACTGATCATCGTAATCTAGAACATCTAAGAACTGCCCGCAAACTAAATCAGAGGCAGCAACGTTGGGCTTTATTCTTTGAACGTTTCAACTTCCAGATCCATTATGTGACCCCAGCTCAAACCAAGCAAGCAGACGCCCTGTCACGTAAACCGGAATACGCTGCAGGACGCAAGGAGACCTTTGAATCCCAACTGCTACAACCTGAGAACTTTGCCACGCTCACAGTGGGGAACACCAAATCCAGTCCCATTGGTTCAACTTCCCCTACTCCAGGACCCATCTGTGCTCAAGAAATCAGGGCTAGTCAGCAAGCAGATGCCTGGGCGCAGGACCAACTTCGCCAAGGTCTGCATTTTCCCTTTTCGCTTAAAGATGGGCTGCTCTGCTATAGAAATCATGTTTATATCCCACCCGGACCGGGCAGGGAAAAAGCGCTTCGTCTGTGTCATGACTGCAAACCAGCAGGACACTTCGGACTATTTAAAACCATGCATTTGATCCTAAGAGATTTTTGGTGGCCCAAGATCCGCAAGGATGTGGAAAAATATGTCAACACCTGCCCAGTATGCCAGCGCTCCAAGATACGAAGGGAGAAGCCCTCAGGGCTTTTACACCCCCTTCCTACCCCATCTCGCCCATGGGAAATAATTTCCGCGGATTTCATCACTGACCTACCACCTTCCTGTGGATTCACCACGATCTTAGTGGTGGTGGACCTATTCACCAAGTTAGCCCATTTCATTCCCTGCGAAGGCCTCCCCACGGCCAAAGAAACTGCGGATCTATTTCTTCAGCATGTTTTCAGACTACATGGATTGCCCAAGAGTTTAGTCACAGACCGTGGATCTCAATTCACCTCTCGTTTTTGGAAGGCACTACAAAAACTACTGGGCATAGACTCTCGCTTATCTTCAGCTCATCATCCCCAAACAGATGGGCAAACGGAACGCACTAATGCCACTTTGGAGCAGTATCTTCGCTGTTATGTAAACTACCAACAGGACAATTGGGCTTCTCTGTTACCACTGTCTGAGTTTGCCTACAATAATGGAGTTCAAGCTTCTACAAAAGAAACGCCGTTCTTTGCAAACTACGGTTTCCATCCACGTTTCTTTCCCCCTGTCATTGAAACTTCAGAAGTTCCCGCAGCAGAGGATTGGCTGCAGGAACTCACAGCGGTGCAACAACTTTTGCTCCAGCAACTGGACCAAGCCAAGGAGGACTATAAACGCCACGCTGACAAACACCGCCAGCCGGGCCCCGAAATCAAGGTAGGAGATCGGGTTTTTCTGTCCACTCGCTTTCTGCCCTCCCACCGCCCATGCCGGAAGTTAGATGCCCGCTTCATTGGCCCCTATCCAGTGGTGGCGCAATTAAACCCCGTGACTTTCAAACTCCAACTTCCGCGTTCAATGCGCATTCACCCAGTGTTTCACCGTTCCCTGCTCCTTCCGGCGGATGGTGTGCGTCCTGATACAGACCAACCGGCCCCCCCTCCTGTTTTGAAGAATGGGGAGGAGGAGTTCGAGGTTGAGGACATTTTGGATTCTCGCTTTCATCGCCGCCGCCTACAATATCTCATTGACTGGGTGGGTTTTGGGCCTGAGGAACGCTCTTGGGAAGACGCCTCCACAGTCCATGCTCCTGATCTAACCCGTCGCTTCCATCTGACCTATCCCACCAAACCGCGACCTCGCGCCTCGGGGAGAGGACCCCAGTTTGGGAGGGGCCCTGAGGAGGGGGATAGTGTGATGAACCATGGGCCTTGTAGTCCTGCTCAGGACATTGTAATCCCTGATGAAGATGAAAACTTGGGTTTTTTACCTTCCCAGTCTGAACTGGATTCCTCTCAGCCAGATCCTTCCCAGGCAGATCTGGAAACCTTGCACCTGCAAGAAAGTTGTGCCCCAGAAGTATGTCAAACAACCCCAGAGCCTACTTCTCCCGTGTTCTTGCGCCGGGAGTTTTGTAAACAACAGAGAAGTTTGGATTCAGCTTCGCGCAGGAGTGCGAGGATAGCAGCTAAGAATGTTGCCAATTAACATTGGTTCTCGTGAGAATCTTTAAGGAGTTTAACATCTGGTCTCAGAGTTTAGCTTTCGTTTCTGATTCCCAGAGAACCGCTTTGGTGAGAAAGTTGGACTCTATATAGGTGTTTTGCCCGCGTAGCAACTTCGCGGAGTCAATTCGTCAGCCTACGGAGCGAGTTGTGTCTGGACAGCGCGCTCCGATTCAAGCCTCGCTTCAGCTCAAGCCTTGCCTTGCTATCCAGCCTTCGCCTTGCTTCCCAGCCTTTGTTTACCTACGGACTTTGCCTTGTTTCCCAGGACTAATCCTTGCCTTGTTTCACGGATTTTACCAAGTTATTCCACGGACCTTGTTCTTGTTCTTAGTTACCTTGTTCCACGTTCAAGCCTTGTTTCAAGTATCAAGTTATTTCCTAGCCACGCTCAAGTTTTATGGACTAAAGGACCTTGTCATCTCCCCTCACTTTGCTTGGCAAAGTGAGTGTTTCGGTTATTGGATTACAACTTTGGACCTTAATATTTCTTATTGGACATTGCTTTTTTGGACTAATTCTGACCTTTCCTGAAGGGTCTAATTCTGGACTATTTTCTATACTTGTTTTTATTAACTTTATATATTCCTTCAATAAAGATATTAGTTAGATTCTGGCCTCTGTGTATGGTTATTGGTGCCTCTGCCGCCTGGGTCGTGACACGGAGCAATCCTCAGCCTCAGTCCAAATGGCCTATGTTTGAAGACACAGTCTTCCTCTGATGCCAAAAAACTGATTTGAAGGCGCTTGAGACTCCTCAACGTTGTCCAGGTTGGCCATGAACATGAAGCACAAGTCTCAAGGATAAGAACCTCAGAATTGGTGCTGAGAGGTAACTTATTCAAGGGCTTTTAGAGCCAAGTCTCTCTCTCACGTCCATCCAATAGAAAGCTTGATGGTGGAATGAAAAAAGAAACACTGTCCTACTCCAGGAAAGGGTGGAGTCAAACAATTGAGCTGAGGGAGCAATATAACTGGTGCAAACATTGATTGACAGCTATAAATAACCAATCAATCCAACTACATTTACAGGGTAAAGGCAAAATCAGGCATGATACAACAATTCAAATCTTGCAACTTACAGTTCGACGTATAGGTGGTGCCACTCGAGCCATTACAGTTCTGCTCAGGTCTTCCAAACTCTGGACCAGGTTTCCCCAGTTTTTTGTGGTAAAATTAGGTGCCCCGGCTTATATTAGGGTCGGCTTATACTCGAGTATATACGGTATTTGTCTTTTAGCCGTTGACAGTATTTATAGTCCTCTTCTCCTATTAGATGGAGAATGCATTGTCTGTAACCCTATTGTGTAAAACTGGTGGGAAATACAGTTCTAATGGATATGTGGTCACATACCTGTTGAATAATTAAGTGGGTGGTGATGTGTAACTTGACCGTGTGACATCCATGACAAGATTTCAACATTCATTTTTATCCCTGGTCTGTGTGTGTATATTTCGAACATAGAGCAACGAGTCAAGATTAAAAGCCTCGTGTGAGTTTGGATGAAAACTGAATCAGAGTGTTTTTCCTAAACAGTGAGCAACACAAAGTCAGGCGGTGTAGTTATATTCTGCTAACAACTCATCAGCACTCTGTTGTATATGGTTCATTTTCGTGTTTGCCTATGAGACATTCAGTCCATTGCGCAATGTATCAATGTGTGATTGGGAAAACTATAAATCACACACCTATCCCGCCTTGACATTTCCAGCACATTTCAAATTAGTTGACATTCCAAATAAATAATGCCATTCCTATTTCTGTTTTCAGCACAGTCAAAGAAACCTCTCTCAATGGCTACTACATCCCAAAGGACCTCTGTGTCTTTGTCAACCAGTGGCAAGTCAACCACGATGAGTAAGTCTACTTTGGAGAACCAGAGACACTTCCATCCAGAGCTTGGGTGAAATTCCTCTTGTGGGCTACAGCTCCCAGGATCCCCAGCCAGCTTGTGGAGATTCTGGGAGTTGTAATTCTTCCAAAAGGAACTTTTCCGAGATCTAATTCCCATCGACCAAATGAACCTTGTGTATACTGGTGGAAGCTAGTAGTTTCAATACTATGGACTCTGCTCAGGGCTTTAGTCCAAACTTTAACATAGCCACCCAAGAAGCTAAGTTGCTTGGAGAAATAGCTAGGATTTATGGATAAATCAAAAACCCAGAGTGAATTAAACTCCCTGATATGCAGGACAGTGGTGTGTGCAAAACAAAGGTGCCAAGATAGTAGGAAAATGGCATATGATCACGGTTTCTTTGGTTTCTTTGTTTATTTATTTATTTACAGTATTTATATGCCGTCCTTCTCACCCCAAAGGGGACTCAGGGTGGATTACAATTCACATATACAGTAGAGTCTCCCTTATCCAACACTCACTTATCCAACGTTCTGGATTATCCAACGCATTTTTGTAGTCAATGTTTTCAATATATCATGATATTTTGGTGCTAAATTCGTAAATACAGTAATTACAACATAGCATTACTGTATAATGAACTACGTTTTCTGCCAAATTTGTTGTATAACAGGATGTTTTGGTGCTTAATTTGTAAAATCATAACCTATTTTGATGTTTAATCGGTTTTTTCTTAATCTCTCCTTATTATCCAACATATTCACTTATCCAACATTCTACCGGCCCGTTTATGTTGGATAAGTGAGACTCTACTGTACATAGCAAACATTCAATGTCATTAGACATACTGTAGAGTCTCACTTATCAAAGCCTCGCTTATCCAAGCCTCTGGATAATCCAAGCCATTTTTGTAGTCAATGTTTTCAATATATCGTGATATTTTGGTGCTAAATTCGTAAATACAGTAATTACAACATAACATTACTACGTATTGAACTACTTTTATGTCAAATGTGTTGTATAACATGATGTTTTGGTGCTTAATTTGTAAAACCATAACCTAATTTGATGTTTAATAGGCTTTTCCTTAATCCCTCCTTATTATCCAAGATATTCGCTTATCCAAGCTTCTGCTGGCCCGTTTAGCTTGGATAAGTGAGACTCTACTGTACGACATAGAGACAGACACAGAGGCAATTTAACATTTTCCAGCTTCCGGCTTCATGAGTGTATGCTCGATTCTGGCCACAGGGGGAGCTGCCGCTTCACCATCCACTTGTGACACCGAGTCCTTGATGGAGTACTTCCTCATTCCTTTGCGAACACTGCTGGCAATTTTCTCTTATGGTTCCATAAATTCATTAGCCTCCCCGCATAAAGCGGTACCTAAATTTCTTACTCGACAGATGCAACTATCTTTTGGGCTGCATAGGTCAACAGCAAGCTAGACTATTAATTTGTTACTGTTATTTGTTTGTTTTATTGGGCCAGGCCCCATGTAAGCCGCCCCGAGTCCCTTCGGGGAAATGGGGCGGGGTATAAAAATAAAGTTGTTATTATTATTATTATATTATTATTATCATTAATGGCCGGGAGCTCACTCCGACCCGGGCTGACTTTGAACTCATGACCTAAATTTCCTACTCAACAGATGCAACTATCTTTTGGGCTGCATAGGTCAACAGCAAGCTAGACTATTAATGGCCGGGAGCTCACTCCGACCCGGGCTGACTTTGAACTCATGACCTAAATTTCCTACTCAACAGATGCAACTATCTTTTGGGCTGCATAGGTCAACAGCAAGCTAGACTATTAATGGCCGGGAGCTCACTCCGACCCAGGCTGGCTTCGAACTCATGTAGTAATTTATTGCAGCTGGCTGCTAACCAGCTGCGCTACAGCCCGGTCTATCATGAGTGGTTACTGGTATCTCCCAGCCCAATGGAGCAGTGAACTCACTCCAGGTTTTAGTCAAAGAGCAATCCAAGATGCGGCACTATAACGCAACACCTTTAAATATTGAATGAAATCATGGAATGGATTTCATATTGCCAGAACCCACCAATGATGCCGATGTTGGTCATGATGCTCCTACTCTTTTGCAGGAAGCTTTGGAAAGACCCCTCTTCCTTCAACCCGGAGCGCTTCCTTTCCGCCGACGGCAAAGACGTCAACAAGGACGAGAGCGAGAAAGTGCTGACCTTTGGTCTGGGGAAGAGACGATGCATCGGGGAGCAGATCGCCCGATGGGAGGTCTTCCTCTTCTTGACCTTTTTGCTCCAAGAGTTGGAATTCAGCGTCAAGGAAGGCGTGGAAGTGGACATGACTCCCCGCTACGGCCTCTCCATGAAGCACAAGCGGTGCCCGCATTTCCTAGTCAAGCCACGGCCCCCAAAGAACGCCAGCTAGTGAACGACGAGTCAATAAAATCCATTGAAATTTCCGTGCAATGATATCTGCAAATGTAAACATACACCCAGATACACCATGCGTCTCAATTCAGGACTAGAAAAAACTTTCCTTGCTAAGTGCATCTGCCACATTGCCAGGTGGGAAAATCAACAATTCGGTAATGATCCAAACATAACTGCATTATCAAGCCCCAAAATACACATGTATGTAAACATCTATGGGACCACACTGAGCACCTTTATCTGTAATGTCCCGTATTTTGGATTTCCCCCCTAGATTTTGGAATACTTCCCTTTATATAATGAGATCTTAAGAGCCACAGTGGTACAATGGGATAATAATAATAATAATAATAATAATAATAATAATAATAATACTGTAATAATAACAACTATATTTTTGTACCCTGCCTCCATCTCCCCGAAGGGACTCGGGATGGCTTACATGGGGACGAGCCCAATCAAACATAGTTACCGTATATACTCGAGTATAAGCCGACCCGAATATAAGCTGAGGCATCTAATTTTACCACAAAAAAACTGGGAAAACATTGACTCCAGTATAAGTCGAGGGTGGTAAATTTCAGAAATAAAAACAGATACCAATACAATTACATTAATTGAGGCATCAGTAGGTTAAATGTTTTTGAATATTTACATAAAGCACAAATTTAAGATAAGACTGTCCAACTCTGATCAAATCATTATTCTCATCTTCTTCCATGTAAATGCCTTTATGTATCCTTTTAATAATAATAGAGTAAAATAATACATATAGTAATTATTATTATTATTATTATTATTATTATTATTATTATTATTATTACAGGAAAATAATACATGTAGTAATAAATAGAGTAAAATAATAAATGTAATAATAATAAGATCAGAATGAAATAATAAATGTATTATTAATAATAATAAAAATAGAGTAAAATAAATGTAATAGTAGCAACAATAATAGAGAAAAATAATAAATGTACCATATATTCTCGAGTATAAGCTGACCCAAATATAAGCCAACCAGGATCCTCACCCGAGTATAAGCCGAGGGGGGCTTTTTCAGTCTTAAAAAAAGGGCTGAAAAACTAGGCTTATATTTGAGTATATACAGTAAAATATAAAATATGAACATACTAAGTACACACATGGTACATAGAAGTGCATAAACAATAACATAAAAACAGAAAAATAGGAACATTATAACAAAAATAAATCAACCACCAAACCAACCCATAAAGTTGAAATAATTGTCAATTCCTAGGCAGTTAAACCCTTGTGCCGGCTGAACTGCTGACCTGAAGGTTGCTGGTTTGAATCCATGGGACGGAGTGAGCTCCCGTCTGTCAGCTCCAGCTTGCAGGGACATGAGAGAAGCCTGGCTTCATACACAGCCATCCCTTAGGCATCAAAGCACTAAAAGCACAGGAAGAATGCGAAAAAATTGTAATTTCCAGATGAGCTACAGGTGGCACTGTTGCTTCATGCTCGATTCTTTTCATCTCCCAAAAGAAATGGTCCTTTCTTAATGCACATTGGTCAAGTGATATCATTATTATTGGAATAATATTAAACAGCAACAATGGGAACAACTATTTAAAATATATTGTATTGCTTTTATTGTGAGATGCCTTGGGTCTCTTTTTAAGATGGGTAAAGCAGAAAAGAAATAATAATATTAATACTGCAATAATAATATTAATAATGAAATAATAATACTGTAATAATATTAATACTGTAATAATAATATTAATAATGCAATAATAATAATACTGTAATAATATTAATAATGTAATAATAATACTGTAATAATAATAATAATTTAATAATAAGATTAATAATGCAATAATAATACTGTAATAATAATAATACTGTAATAATAATATTAATAATTTAATAATAATAATACTGTAATAATAATAATAATAATAATAATAATACAACTTTATTTATATACTGCCCTATCTCCCCGAGGGGACTCAGGATGGTTTCCAATCAAAATAACAACATACATTACATAGTCAACAATTGAGAGACAATATTAAAACAGATACAACTATACAATTAAAATAGACAAGAAATAACAATTACAAACCAACCATAATCGAGCGGACAGGGATGATTAGCCTAATAATGTAGCCTATAATAATGTAATAATAATAATAATAATAATAATAATAATAATAATAATAATAATAATAATAACAACTTTATTATAATAATGCTAATAATATAATAATAATACCTATGTCCACAAGGGGACTCAGGGCAGATTCCAACACATGATGGCAAACATTCAATGCCTCTGTAAACAAACAAATACTGACTTGAAATCACAGAAAAACCCCGCATATAAAAATAACATTAAAACCTAACATCAAATCAAAGCCTAACATCAGTAAATTAAACCTAACATCAATACATTAAACTACATGTAGTCAAACAAAATTATACAATAACATAAAATCCAAACAAACATCTGCATTAATTTACAACAATACTGTAATAACAACAACAACAACAACAACAACAATAATAAGACCAGCAATCCATACAAAGATGAAACTATTATGTCTTCCTAAATCTTTCTGGAAATAAATTTGCAAAACTGGGAGCAATGTATTCTAGCAAGAATTCAGCTGTTTAGTTCCTATTAGGCTGGACTACAATATAGTCCAGTTTCAGAATGCAGATTAATTGTGTTGTCGAAGGCTTTCATAGCCGTAATCACTGGGTTGTTCTGAGTGTTCCAGGTTGTATGGCCATGTTGCAGAAGCATTCTCTCCTGACGTTTCACCCACATCTATGGCAGGCATCCTCAGAGGTTGTGAGGTCTGTTGGAAACTAGGCAAGTGGGGTTTATATATCTGTGAAATGTCCAAGGTGTGGGCCTGAAACAGGTCAAAGAGTCACTGATGTCTCGCTCTTTTGCAAACTGCATAAACACCTGTAGCGGAAAAAAGCCACAGGCTCTTACTGAGAAGCAGGCAGGAAGTGCACAGAATCCTGTTTTGGTTGTTATTTGCTGTGCGTTTTGCCTCCCCTGATTTGTGACTTAAGTGTGATTGAAGCTGCTTCCTTGGGCCATCCTCTCAGTATAAGGATGGGGTCGCTTACACCGTTCTTATGCCGGGAGGAGGACAAGACATGCAGTGGCTGAGAGCGATGGCTGAGAGCAGTCCGGAGGGCTCTCAGCTGCTCCCTTGGGCCATCCTCTCTGTATGTAGGGGGTCACTTACACCGTTCTTATGCCGGGAGAAGGACAAGGCATGCAGTGGCTGAGAGCTATAGCCGAGATCGCTCCGGAGGGCTCTCAGCTGCTTCCTTGGGCCATCCTCTCTGTATAAGTAGGGGGTCACTTACACCGTTCTTATGCTGGGAGAAGGACAAGGCATGCAGTGGCTGAGAGCTATAGCCGAGATCGCTCCGGAGGGCTCTCAGCTGCTTCCTTGGGCCATCCTCTCAGCATTAGGATGGGGTCGCTTACACCGTTCTTATGCTGGGAGAAGGACAAGGCATGCAGTGGCTGAGAGCGATAGCCAAGAGCGCTCCGGAGGGCTCTCAGCTGCTTCCTTGGGCCATCCTCTCAGCATAAGGATGGGGTCGCTTACACCGTTCTTATGCTGGGAGGAGGACAAGGCATGCAGTGGCTGAGAGCGATGGCCAAGAGCGCTCTGGAGGGCTCTCAGCTGCTTCCTTGGGCCATCCTCTCAGCATTAGGATGGGGTCGCTTACACCGTTCTTATGCTGGGAGAAGGACAAGGCATGCAGTGGCTGAGAGCGATAGCCAAGAGCGCTCCGGAGGGCTCTCAGCTGCTTCCTTGGGCCATCCTCTCAGCATAAGGATGGGGTCGCTTACACCGTTCTTATGCCAGGAAAACAAGACATGCAGTGGCTGAGAGTGATGGCCGAGAGCGCTCCGGAGGGCCATCCTCTCGGTATAAGTAGGGGGTTACTTACACCTTTCTTATGCTGGGAGGAGGACAAGACATGCAGTGGCTGAGAGCGATGGCCGAGAGCACTCTGGAGGGCTCTCAGCTGCTTCCTTGGGCCATACTCTCAGCATAAGGATGGGGTCGCTTACATCATCCTTAAGCCGGGAGGAGGACAAGGCATGCCGTGGCTGAGAGCGATAGCTGAGAGCGCTCCGGAGGGCTCTCAGCTGCTTCCTTGGGCCATCCTCTCAGCAGAAGGTTGGGGTTGTTTACACCATCCTTAGGCCAGGAGGAGGACAAGGCATGCCATGGCTGAGAGCGATGGCTGGGAGAACTACAGAGGGCTCTCAGCTGCTGTGTGTCTTTCTCCCCCATCCTTTCTGCATGAGGATGTGGCAGACCACCATGTCCTTAAGGACAGGGAAAATGAGGAGGGCCTGAGGGAAGCCTTAGTTTGCCCATGCCTGGTGTAGATGTATTTATTTATACTGGGTTGTCCTCCCAGGTCTGCTCTCTGAAGAGCAAGGCATGGGAGGAGTGTGCAGGAACGTGACTGGCCTGTAGGTGGCGCGCCGCCCTTCCCTGGCCAGGGAGGGAGTGTGCTCGGCCCCGCGCATGCGCCGTCGCTGCTGCGGGGCGGCCCGGGCTCTGCTTCGGTGTAGTTTTAGGCCCTGAGAGGAATCTCGCGTCCGCTTGAAGGAGGGAAAAACACAGAAAGAAGAAAGAGGAGGGGGGAAAAGAGCAAAATAGTGAGAGGCCGGGAAAGAAGAGAAGAGAAGAGAAGGGGGGAAGAAAAGGAAGAGAGAGGGGCGTTCCTTCTCCTTCCCCTTCCTCCTTCACTTGAGGCCTCTCAGTTTCCCTCAGTCTCTCGCTTGCTTTCAAAAGTGGGAGCAGGGAAAAAAAAAGCCGGCAAGGGTTCGAATTTGGACGTTTGCATCGTTCGATTTTGGATCATTCGGAGGCTGCATTGTTTCCCTTTTCCCCTCCCTCTCCTCCTCCTCCTCCTTCCCCCCTCCCTTTCCTTAGACCTCCCCCCTCCCCAAAGACCCCTCTCTTTTGATATGATTTTGGCCTGCATGGAATAACACAGGAAGATCAGTCAGAATCCAGGAAAAGCATTGTTTTGAGGACTCACCTTTCCACCTTTCCATCTCCTCAGGATCAAGGTAAGACCATCAAAGGAGGAGGGGATACAATACAAGACCTCTTGGGATGGATTGGGGGCCATTGTCTAAAGTGTTCCCCACTCAAGACACTAGTCCTCAGCGAGGAGAGCCCACACAAAGGGAGAAAAGGGGCCTCAAACCCCCATTATTATTATTATTATTATTATTATTATTATTATTATTATTATTATTATTATATCAATATATAATATGAGACCCCCCTGGGATCTCTTTTGGAGGGTTTATAAGGATTTGGGGCCCACTGTATAAAGTGTTCCCCACTCAAGGTGCTAGTCCTCAGCGAGGAGAGCCCACACAAAGGGAGAAAAGGGGCCTCAAACCCCCATTATTATTATTATTATTATTATTATTATTATTATTATTATATCAATATATAATATGAGACCCCCCTGGGATCTCTTTTGGAGGGTTTATAAGGATTTGGGGCCCACTGTATAAAGTGTTCCCCACTCAAGGTGCTAGTCCTCAGCGAGGAGAGCCCACACAAAGGGAGAAAAGGGGCCTCAAACCATTATTATTATTATTATTATTATTATTATTATTATTATTATATCAATATATAATATGAGACCCCCCCCCCCCCCCCGGATCTCTTTTGGAGGGTTTATAAGGATTTGGGGCCCATTGTCTAAAGTGTTTCCCACTCAAGGCGCTAGTCCTCAGCGAGGAGAGCCCACCCAAAGGGAGAGGTGGCCTCAAACCATTATTATTATTATTATTGTATATCAATATACAATATATAATAATAATACAATATATAAATGATATAATATAATGAAATACCCCTTGGCATCTCTTTTGGAGGGTTTATAAGGATTTGGGGCCCATTGTCTAAAGTGTTCCCCACTCAAGGCGCTAGTCCTCAGCGAGGAGAGCCCACACAAAGGTAGAGAAGTGGCCTCAAACCTCTATTATTATTATTATTATTATTATTATATATCAATATCAATATATAATATAATAAGAGACCTTGGGATCTCGGCCGTGGGGTTTCTAAGGATTGGGGGCCATTGTCTAAAGTGTTCCCACTCAAGGCACTAGTCCTGAGCAAGGAGAGCCCACACAAAAGGAGAAAAGGGGCCTCAAAACCCCTATTATTATTATTATTATTATTATTATTATTATATCAATTTATAATATGAGACTCCATGGGGTCTCTTTTGGAGAGTTTATAAGGATTTGGGACCCATTATCTAAAGTGTTTCCCACTCAAGGCGCTAGTCCTCAGCGAGGAGAGCCCACACAAAGGGAGAAAGGGGGTCTCAAACCATTATTATTATTATTATTATTATTATTATTATTATATCAATATATAATATAATAAGAGACCTTGGGATCTTGGGGGGTGGGTTCTAAGGATTTGGTGCCCATTGTCTAAAGCGTTCCCAACTCAAGGCATCAGTCCTTAGCGAGGAGAGCCCTCCCAAAAAGAAAAAAGGGGTACCAAGCCTCTATTATTGTTGTTTTGTTGTTGTTATATCAATATATAATAAAAGACCTTGGGATCTCTTTTGCGGGGGGGGGGGGGGTTCTAAGTATTTTGGGTGTTTCCCATGCAAGGTGCTAGTCTTTAGCGAGGAGAGCCCACCCAAAGGGAGAAAGGGGGCCTCAAACCCCTATTATTATTATTATTATTATTATTATTATTATTATTATTATTATTATTATTATTATTATTAATTGTCTTGTCCTTTTAAATAAATGTGCCCGCCACCCCAAGCCCTTTGGAAGAAAGGAAGGTATTTGCCTTGCAATGGAAGACCTGTCATTTCCCTAGAGGTCCTTTCTTCTTCCTTGTGGGCGGTGAAAGAAAGAATTAAAAGGAGGAAGAAAGTGGTGCTGATGGAGAAGTACCCTAAGGTTCCATTGGCTCATTAATATTTTTCCTTATTGGTTCCTTAATTTTATTTTTCTGGAATATTTTTTGGTGGGGGGAATGACAGCTTGTGAAGAGTGTGAAGGAGAGATAGATAGAAACAGAGCAAAAGGAGAAAGAAAGAAAGGCTGCATGAATGAATGAAAGAGATGGAGATGCACCATAACCTCCCATTGAGTCCTTAATATATTCTGGATTGTTAATTTTTTGGTGGGATGACAACTTTGTATGTGTGTTGGATACGACTAGATTTCATGTCACAGGAAAACCTCTACCTTATTGTGAAACTAGGCCTTTCACCTTGCAAGGAGCTGCAATGACGCAATGGGTTAAACCCTTATGCCAGCTGAACTGCTGACCTGAAGGTTGGGTTGTTGATCTGAAGTTTAGTGGTTCAAATCCGCGAGACGGGTTGAGCTCCCAACTGTCAGCTCTAGCTTGCGGGTACATGAGAGAAGCCTCTGGTAACACATCTGGATATCCCCTGGGCAACGTCTGTGTAGACGGCCAATTCTCTCACACCAGGAGTGAATTGCAGTATGTTCTCAAGTTGTTTCTGACATGAATAACAAACCCTTGCGAGATATAACACTATGCAACAGAATTTAAAAAGAAAAAATAATTCAGTTCCTGGTTTGAAAGTGTTATTTCCTGTTTAATTGTGTGGTCCTGACTTTGAAAGCAGTTGTTCTACTCCAGAAACGTTGTTCTTTGTGATTGCTGCCAACTGTATTGACTCGGGTTAGACTCTGTGAGATGTTCATTGAAAAACCATAGCCAAATGTTCTGCTAGATGTCCCGCAAAAACAAAGTTTGGGCAGATTAATAATCTTTCCCCGCATTTTTATGATACAACCAATTAGGAAATGACATTTAGAACCCAGGAACAAAAATCGTGTTGTATGGTGTAATGTGTGTCTGTACCCATGGGGACATCTTTACCTCATGCGCTTGAATGAGGGCCAAGTTGTGATGTGGTCGGCCGGTCGTGGGGAGCGTGATGGCTCTCCTTTGTGGGGCGGATTCTCCTCTTTGTCGTCACGCCTCCTCCATTCTCAGAAGAGACGGAAGGAAGTTCCCTTTTGGTGGTTCACGATAAAACCACCCATGCATGCGCTGTTTCCTGAAGTCATTGGTTCTGGAGAACTTGCAAAAGGACAAAGCTTTGGTCTGGCCCCATTTTTGAACCATGAGATGGCTTACCTTTTAATGTATAGAGAGATACAGGTCAATCTCATGCGCCTGGGGCTGTAAGATATTTGGGAGGCCCATAGTGTGGGATTTGTTGTGTCTTCAAACGCATCATTGACACCACACCAACAATCCTGACCCATGGCTTCCTTGCTATCACCTGCCACAGTGCTGGGAGGCCATAGGGCCCATTGGTTTTAAAGGCTCATTTTACTAGTATTGCTACTTTAATCTTCGTTCTATGTCCTTAATATATGTATTTTCTGCTCTGCTCATAGTTTGAATTGGTGCTGGTATAATATAGTATGGTATAGTAAAGTATTATTATTATTATTTTATTATGACACAGCAAACAAGATAGATATGCTGGATTTCGTATCACAAAATCACAAGTTGAACACTTCCCAAGTGTCTAGGACTGTGTGATGTATTTTCAGATGATGCGCGCAGATCCCAGTAGGGTGGCCTTTTGCAGTTGGCAGATCGTAATTTTGTCAATGTCTATTGTTTCCAAATGTCGGCTGAGATCTTGTGGCACAGCACCCAGTGTACCCATCACCACCGGGACCACCTGCACTGGTTTCTGCCAGAGTCTTTGAAGTTCAATCTTGAGGTCCTGATAGCAGCTGAGTTTTTCCTGTTGTTTTTCGTCAATGCGACTGTCACCTGGGATGGCGACATCAATGATCCAAACCTTTTTCTTTTCCACAACTGTGATGTCTGGTGTGTTGTGTTCCAGAACTTTGTCAGTCTGGATTCGGAAGTCCCACAGTATCTTTGCATGCTCGTTCTCCAATACTTTTGCAGGTTTGTGATCACAAAATCACAAGTCGAACACTTCCCAAGTGTCTAGGACTGTGTGATGTATTTTCGGATGATGCGCACAGATCCCAGTAGGGTGGCCTTTTGCAGTAAATAATAATAATAACAATTATTATTATTATTATTATTATTATTATTATTACCATCTGCCTCTCATGGTTTGGGTTGGGGCAGATATCGTATTGCATGATGGTATAGTGTAATATAGTATGGTATAATAACATATTATTATTATTGTTATTACTATTGTTGTTGTTACCTGCCTCTCCTCACGATTTGAATTGGGACAGGTATCATATAGTATGATGGTAAAGTGTAATGTATAATAATCATAATAATAATGCTACAGTCTTCAGTGTGCCTCTCTTGAAGCATCTGTGTCTCAAGAAGACAACAAAGCCATTCATGGCCACTGGTCAGACTCTTCCTTTTCTTTTCTTTGCCACCATTTGGGCGGCATATGGAGGCCAGGCGGGCGAAGGAAACTGCATTTTCTCGGCCATGAAAAGCAACATTTAACAGGCTCCACAGTAAAGCCTCCATGGTAGGCTTTTGATGGGATCAGCGATTTGAAAAAGCTTGTGGGATGCGACTCCGCTCATTTGTAAGAGATGGATTAAAATGCCCGTGCCAGCATGGGCATCTGGTGGGACTTTCGGGAGGGAATTGATCCTTTCCTTTTTTTATGTTGGGTCTGCAAGAGCTCTTTTGTCGCAAGGTCTGCAAGCCTGGAGTTGGACATTTTAATTTAATTTTTTTAAAAAAATATTAATTCATTTCCCAGTAAATTTTAGTTTTGTTTTCAAATTGATTTTTATTAGATTTTAACAAGGTTATTTACATCCGATACATTAAAAAATAACAACATACAAAAAACAACAAAATTGAAATTAAATGCTAAACTATCCTTATACTATCATTACTTTGTCCCAATCACATTTTAAATTATTATTGTTACTAATAATAATAAATGGGGGGGGGGGGAATAGAGTTCATTTGTTAGTCTTAAGAGTAGTGGTTTTGACCCTTTTTCCACTTCAGGTCCCAGAAGCCCGACCAGGATAACCTCAATGCCTGGGGTTAGGGGAGATGTCGTCCCAACAAATACTGTCAAGTATGATTTCAGTTTGCAATAAAGGGCATTGATGCTATAATCCAATTCCTTGGGCTTTTTTTGCGGGTGTGTGAGCCGATCTTCCCCTCGTTCTCCATCTAGCCAAACGTCTTTTAGCAGCATCAGCGTTTTTGGAAGAGGAGAGTGAAGGCGTACCGTGAAACACACACTTTGGGCCTGGCATTTCAGAAGCACACTTTATAGCAAACAATGCAAATGATGCTTGAGTGAGGAAGGAGCCAGACTCTCTATCCCATGTGCAATGCTTGAGATAAACCGCAATTCCCCTTGGGACCCTTAATGGAGAATACGTGAACAGGAAAAACAAGAGAGGCGAGTGGAGAGGAGATAAGCCTCACCAGCAACCGCCAGCATCTTCTAAAAAGGCATGCCTCTATAAATGTAGAATGAATACAGTTCGGCACAACTTAAACTGCTGTGGCTCAATGCAATGAAACCACGGGAGTTGTAGTTTCGTCGTAGGCCTGGTGTTCTGTGCTGTGACCGAATTGAGTCCTGTAGAAATCTGTGTCTTTACTCGGTTGATGTTCGTTGAGGTGTGTCTTCCTGTCCAAAAAGTGGAGGTTTGTTGCTGTGAATTTCTACCATGGTACCCCATCTACACTGTCATTTAAAATCTGTATTGTCTCCTTTGGCAACACTTTGGAACAAATGCAGTTTGACACAACTTTTCAATGCTATGGAAACATGGTGTTTGTAGTTTTCCAAGGCCTTCCTTCTCTGCCAAAAGGTCCTGGAGCCTCACCCAACTACCAACTCCCAGGATCCCATCACCTTGAGCCATGAAAGTGGAGCAAAACTGCATTTACTCTGCAGTGTAGATGCACCCTTGATGGTACGAAATTGAGGTTTGGCATGAAATGCGGCTCAGAGGAGGGATACACCATTAAAATGTTCCAAATCGCTATCAAACAACATGCAACAAGATACGCAAGGTTAAAATACAAGATGACGAAATGCAGATTAAAATTCACAACTGAATAAGGACATTTGCCCTCCATCACCTTTACTCCTCCCATGTCATCTCTCTGTTTTTGTTGTTGTTGCCATAATTGCATCTAATTCTGTCCCTGAGATATAAGGCGCACGGTCTGTAATTTGCATTTTTTTCCTCTCTTTTTCTGCCCTTTCTCTCTGGGCTCTGTAATTACTTTCGATGCCATTGAATCTCAATAAAGCACACTGTCTGCTGCTTGGTAGCCATTGAGATCGGCCCCTGAGCAACGGGGCAAAGGGGGATTTCTGTTAAAACAGCACTTTTGGGTCTTTTCGCGCTTGCTGTGTTTGTTTTGTACTGGAAAAGGTTTTGTTTGTTGAGTTATTGGAGGAGACAAGGCTTTGTGCAGTGTTTGCATTGGGAAATTAACAGAGGTGCTTGGAGAAAGCGAATCATTGGGCCGGTCGGAGTATTATTATTGTTATTATTATTATTATTATTATTATTATTATTATTATTATTAAATGTGGGTGTGCTCAGGCTTAATCTGGTGTAACAGTTTCTCAGCAAATTATTTGTGCCAGCTTGAATATTAGTTTTATTGTTCTTATTGTTACTGTTGTTGTTGTTATTATTATTATTATTAAATGTAAATGAGACCAGACTTAATCTGGCATGTCATTTTCTCATCTTCTAGTTCTTTTTCATCCTGTCAAAGAAAGAGAGAGATGCCTTGGCTCTCAAAGTGCATCTACACTGTAGAATTAATCCAGTTTGACGCCACTCCCATGCTGTGGCATCCTGGGAGTTGCAGTTTGACAAGTTCTCTGCCAAAGAGGGCTGGTTCATCACCAAACTCCAGATCCCAGGATCCCAGAGCATGGAGCCGAGTCAATTTAAAGTGGCATCAATCTGCATTAATTCTGCAGTGTAGATGCACCCTTAGCGGGAGATGAATTTAGCCGCACATGGCAATGTAGTGTGCTTAGAATGTTATAGGACTTTGCATTCATTGCAGAGTTTAGATTTTGCATAAAAGAAGCCCTAGGTTCCAGGTATGATTTCTGTAGGTATTCAGAAATCAAAGCATTGATCTCCCTGTTTGAAGACCTCCCAGTGCATTCAACATTCAATTATTCTCATTGCCAGAGTTTCCCAACCAACACATATATGTATATGTTTGGATGGATAGATAGATAAAGCTAAGCCATAGTTTTTGCTAACCATGGTTTGTTGCTTTAGCCACACGATATCCCACAAGCCACAGTTTCCTTCTATGGAACTGGCCTGTTTTATCTCTCACATCTTTTATTGATTCAAGGTGTAATAACAAACCCCTGTTTAAACAAGACAGAACTCTCAAACTAATACGCTTTAATATCCAATCATGGCTTATCACTGCCTAGCAAGCCTTGGTTTGTTTATGGGAACGGGTTCCGAAGCTACAGCAAACCAGAATCCAGCAAATCCCAACCTGGTTTATGGTGTAAATTCAAATTATTTACATAAATGGAAGGGTAAAATAATAAGCAACTGTCCGGACAGGTAGATAAAACCTTGACCAGAAAACTCCAGAATGCAATGTTTCCATTGAAAGGCAACTTCTTACCCAATGATGCATGCAGACAGAATGGAGAAATTCCTGTTGGATTCTTGAAATAGTTGCATAGGGTTTTTTATGTCCAAAGGCTGGTCTTTACCTGTTTTTGTTTTTCGCTCCATTCCTTCCCAATGGCAACTTCCTCCTTTGTTTTATTGGGGGACGTAAATGCTAATGATCCAGAGTGATGCAAACGGTGAACCTTAACCCTTTTTTTGATGTTTACCAAACTATTTTAATGAGGGGGACGGACCAATTAGATAAAAACAATGAAATTAAATGTATGTAGCATTGATCCATTTCAATGAAAGTAGTGTCAGGCTGCATTCACTCACCGGTGTAGATGCAGCCCAGGATATCAAGATTCAGGACTAGATACTTCTGACCTCTTTTTGAAAACTCAGCCTTGGCTTTCGTATAAGATAAGCATCGAAATAAATCTTCAGTGCAATGCTGTCCCTAGTTTCCTCCTTTGCATTGTAGCTCTTTCCTGCTTCTTGACTAGAGGGTGAATCTTGTTTTCTTTTTGGTCTGTTTGCAAGCAATTAAATTACTTACCGATTAGAGCGAGTCAAAACTTAATTTGTGAATGGCTTAGAGACAAGAAGACCAAAGATGCTTGGCTTGGTTTCCTTTCATTTAATGCTGGGCCCTACATTGGTTGGGGGTGCTGTGTTAACACACCGCAGAATTATTATTATTATTATCATTATCATCTATTATTATTATTATTATTATTATTATTATTATTATTATTATTACCACTACTCTGATCTGGATGGTTGCAACTCCCATCAGCCCCAGATTAAATTGCATATCTCCTCTTAGCTGGTCAGGAACTCAGCCTTCTTGTTGGACTACAGCTCCCATTATCCCTGTGTAGTGAAGAATGTTGGGAGATGTTGGCAAGTAGGGTGACTGGTTAGGGAGAGACCCAGACCGTCAGTTGTGGGTTGAAATCACACAGCTCTCTGGATGTGGCTGGACTCCAGCTCCCATCATCCTGCATCAGACCAGTACCTGCATCAGACCAGCAGTATTTTAAGTTGGATCGTGAAGGGTAAGCTTACCAAGTTCTGTCCAGATCCACCGTGAGGTGGAACCACGCGGCTCTCCAGATGTGGCTGGACTACAAATCCCATCATTCTCTTATCAGTCCCCCCCCCCCCAAAAAAAAACCCCACCAATATTTATTTTGAAGGGTATTTGTACCTTTAGGGCTGAGATCCATCAAGCCATGTAGGAACATTTGTATACATACAAACTTTGGTGTATATTGATATTATTATCTGGTTCGTCTGGATACCGATAGGTTCATTAGCACCTTTCATGTGTCTCGTTGCATGCTCTATAGCCAGCCTACCCAAACCTAGTACTCTCCAGATGTGTTGGATTGCAACACCAGTCATCCACAGCTATTCACTCAGGAATTTTGAGAGTTGCAATCTTTTTTTTAAAGGAACTTTTCCATATCTTACCCATGGCAAAAGACAGTTGTGTGGATCTGCTATTAGACTGTAACGTATCTTTGGCTATACAGTGGGGCTGATGGGAGCTAGAGTTGAACAGCATTCGATAGGCCGCATGCTCTTTATCCTTGACTTTAAAGAGAATCGTACAATTGTGACTTTTTAATACAGTAGAGTCTCACATCCAACATAAACGAGCTGGCAGAACGTTGGATAAGCAAATATGTTGGATAATAAGGAGGGATTAAGGAAAAGCCTATTAAACATCAAATTAGGTTATGATTTTATAAATTAAGCACCAAAACATCATGTTATACAACGAATTTGACACAAAAAGTAGTTCAATATGAAATAATGCTATATAGTAATTACTGTATTTACAAATTTAGCACCAAAACATCACGATTTATTGAAAACATCGACTACGAAAATTCATTGGATAATCCAGAACGTTGGATAAGCAAGTATTGGATAAGTGAGATTCTACTGTAACTGTATAGAGTTTGTTAATAGGATGAATAAATGCAACCATCGATGTGCTCATAGTCCAGCGCATTACTGTATGCCCTCTTCTACCCTTCCATTAAAGTGCATCTACACTATAGAATTAATGCAGATTGACACCACTTTTAAGTGCAGTTGGATTTATAATTCGATGGGGCACCAGCATTATTCTTTAGTAGAACAGGCTTGTAAAATGACAGCTCCTTCTGATACCAAGGCAGTTAAGAGTGGGATCAAACTGCATCAATTCTGCAGTGTAGATGCACGAAGAGAAATAAAACCCCTCCGATCTCCTTTTGTGCCACATCTGGATGCAAAGCAGGGAAGCAAGCGGATGAAGGATTATACCGCAGTCCCGGCTTTCCTTTCTGCTGCAGCCGTCTGTCCCCTCTGCTTCCATCAAAACTCCTCCCCAGGAAAACCCGCAAGAGAGGAGAGGATGTGAATTATCATATTTGTTATTATTATTGGGGGGAGCAGCGGGGAGGGACCTCAATGGGGGACCGTGACTGTTTCCATGCCACCGGCGCCCCGGCGTTCCTTGTTATATAACCCCAAGATGCGGCTCAGCCTCTGTTCGGGTCTCGTAAGTCCTCCCCTCCCTCCCTCCTCTCCCTCTTTCTCATGCAATCCCCCCTTTCTCTCCATCCCTCTTTCAAGCTTTCTTTTTCAGCCTGTATATGATTCCAGTGGGACCCCACAGTACTGGGCCTTGGGGTGCGTTTCAGATTGGAATTGGGTTGCATCTCTCATTTTGCTGATGCCGGCATTCGGTCTCCGGAAAGCTGTATGCGTGTATTCTTTTTTGCCCGGAACATTTCCATCCTTTATTAAAAGGCCTGACATTTCCATCCCTGCAGATAGAAAACCATTACTTTCTTTTGGTGGCCCCAGGCCTTTCAAATCCAGAATCCAGGGATCCATAAAGAGTAAAGAGGTGGGGGTGAGCTTTATCTGCTTTATCGAAAGCTATAGCAAGTAAAGTTCACCCCCCCCCCCCTTAAAAATACTATTCTCTTGCCGCTTTCCATTTACTTGTGCAAAGATAGTATTCAACCTGACAGGTAATTAGAAGAAAGCAGTAGGGAATTATTATTATTATTATTATTATTATTATTATTATTATTGTTATGCACACACACACATACATACAGTAGAGTCTCACTTATCCAAGCTAAACGGGCCGGCAGAACCTTGGATAACCGAATATCTTGGATAATAAGGAGAGATTAAGGAAAAGCCTATTAAACATCAAATTAGGTTATGATTTTACAAATTAAGCACCAAAACATCATATTATACAACAAATTTGACAGAAAAAGTAGTTCAATACGCAGTATTGTTATGTTGTAATTACTGTATTTACGAATTTAGCACCAAAATATCATGATATATTGAAAACATTGACTACAAAAATGCCTTGGATAATCCAGAACCTTGGATAAGTGAGTCTTGGATAAGTGAGACTCTACTGTATAGACACACACACACACACAATATACAACATCATTTACAATAATATATAATAATATAATATATTGTATATACATATAATATTGATAATATTATAATGTATCATGATATAATAATAATACAATGTACTAATATTAATTATATATTATATATTAAATGTAATATTCCTAATAATATTACAATATAATTGATATAGTACAATATAGTAATGTAAGGATAGTATTGTACTATGCTAATAATATAATGTACTGTATGTAAATGTAATTTGTAAGCTGCTCTGAGCCCCCATTCGAGGTGAGAAGGGCGGGACATAAATGTAATAAATAAATAAATAAATAAATAATAATTATTATTAATACCAATGCTAATAATACACTTATTAATATCATACCTTATGTCCTACTTTTTCCTTATGTCCTTCCATCTCCTGTCCTCATGGAAAAAGACTGCATTCATCCTGATAGGTAATTCAAAGAATACAGTGAGGAATTATTATTATTACTATTATTCGTATTATTATTATTGATAAATGTATTAATACCTTACCCCCAAATATTCTTTCCTTATGTCCTTCCAACTCCTGTCCTCATAGAAAAAGATTGCATTCATCCCAATAGGTAATTCAAATAATACAGTGAGGAATTAATACTACTACTACTACTACTAATAATAATAATAATTGTATTAATACATTACCCCAAATACTTGTTCCTTATGTCTTCCATAGCCTGTCCTCTTGGGAAAAGATTGCATCCATTCTGATAGGTAATTCGAAGAAAGCAGTAGAGAATTAATAACAATAACTTATTGTAATAGTAATAATATAGCACTCAAATATTCTTTCCTTGTATCCTCTCATCTCCTATCTTCCTGTGAAAAGATTTCATTCATCCTGATAGGTAATTGGATGAAAGTGGCAAGGAAGTAATAGTGATGATGACGACGACGATGATAGTAGTAGTAGTAGTAGTAGTAGTAATAATAATAATAATAATGATAATAATATTTTTATTATCTGCCTCTCCTCACAGCTAGAAGAATTAAAATGCAATAGACTCTCAGTTAACCAGAACTCTCAAGCATCTGGAACTCTCAAGCAACTGGCAAAAAGAAAAAAATGATAATACTGTTTTTATAATACAGTAGTAGTTTATTTAATGTTTAGACCATAGGTTTTTCTCATACAGGACAAACAAATAAATACATAAAAAACAGATTATTAAATACAATTCAAAATACAGTAGAATACAGTACAACTGTGTTGCATTGAGTTAACCACTTAACTGAGAGTCAATAATAATAATAATAATAATAATAATAATAATAATAATAATAATAATAATAATAATCGTATTTCCTACCTGCCTCTTTTCAAGGCTCAAGACATTATTAAAATACATAATTGAAAATATAAACATGAATAAATACAAAGGAGACTCTTGCGATATTGAAAGTTCTTCTAGTCAAATGCAGTTACCTGGGAAAGGTGAAATGGAAAGCTGGATCAATGTCAATTTTCCCAGATAAAGGTCGTCACTATTTTTGCTTCTGTATTTGCATTAATTTTTCCATCTCTTTGGCTTTGCATGTTTTTGTCCATTTAGGGCTGGGGTGTGGTAAGTCCCTCCTGGACTCAATCCAGTCTTTTAATCACATAGCAGTTAAAGTGGTGTCAAACTGCATTATTTCAGCAGTGTGGATGCACTGCTGTATCAGCAAAGTCTCCGGAAGTGTAATAGGTAGGGGAGAAAAATGCTTTAATATCGTGAAATGTGGATGTAATATGTGCAATGTGCAGCAGCTTGAACTTGACTCGAGTGGGTGGCGTGAACAAGCGTTGGCATTTGGGATTATTACAAATGCCTTGGGATGGCATTTGGGGTTTATTACAAAGAGGTACCACTGTTTAATGAGGTGGCATGGCTTGATTTCGCTCAATAATGCCCCAAAATTACTAGTGTCAAGAGGCAACTTGAAAGAGAGTTCTTGACTGCGGCACGAAACATGCATCATCCGGAAGAAAGAACATGCTAAAATATAGTCATTCATTTTAATAGCATTCTCTTATTATCCCTGAGTTAGTGCAACGTTCGGAAATGTATCCCCATAGATACAGAGATCGTGCTGCATACGGACTAAGGTAAGGATTGTTGCCAAAATACCTTAGCAGAAACCAGGTCCTGCCTGATCTAGGAAGCTAAGCAGAGTCATCCCTGGTTAGTACTTGGATGGGAGACCGCCATTGAAGTCCAGGTGCTGTGAGCCGTATTTCTGAGTCTTATTTTAATATTTGTATATTGTAGGTTTTGCATTGCTTTGATGTTTTGAGATGCTTTGTGTCTTAGACAGGAAACGGATGATGATGATGATGATGACAATCATAATAATCATATAAATAGCAAAGGGGAGGTCGGTTAGTGAGAGAGCCTGGCAAATAACCAAACCATTGAGTCTATTGGGCTGTCCTGTCTCAGGCTTGATCTACACCGCTATATGATCTAGTTTCAGCATCCGGATTATCTGCTTTTGAACTGGACTATATGAGTCTACACCAGGCATGGGCAAACTTAGGCCCTCCAGGTGTTTTGCTATTGTCCTGGCTTTGAAATCCCTCCATTTGGAAGGCCTGGCATCCTTTGAAAAGGTCTTCTTGGTTCTCCGTGACGTTGTTCCTTGGGTGGCCCCGCGCATCTGAATTTCCGTCGTTCTAGGAGAGAACATTGAAGACGTCCCTGCGAGCCAGATGTGGGATAATCAGGTTTATCCTAATCCCCGGCAGACGGTGAATGGCTTTCGATTGAAAGCCGGGAGATTAATATTCCGCCAGCGAAGACCACCGGAAAAGGGAAAATCGAAATATTCTCATTATATGTGTCTAAATCAAACCAAGATTCCTTTCTGTTTCTTACTTTTTGGAAAGTGATGGAGAGTCCTTGGACTAATGGACAGTTGTCTTTATTGGGAATCATTCTAGCTGTTTACACTGGGCACGTCTACACTGTAGAGTTAATGCAGTTTGACACCACTTGGAGTTCCGTGGCTCAATGCTGTGGAATCGTGACAATTGTAGTTTGACAAGGCCTTTCTTTCGCCTTCACTGGTGCATCATTGAACAACGACTCCTAGGATTCCATGTTCCAGAAGCATTCTCTCCTGACGCTTCACCCACATCTATGGCAGGCATCCTCAGAGGTTGTGAGGTCTGTTGAAAACTAGGCAAGTGAGGTTTATATATCTGGAATGGCCACGGTGGGAAAAAGAATTATTGTCTGTTGGAGGCAAGTGTGAACGTTGCCATTGCTTACCTTGATTAGCGTTGAATAGCCTTGCAGCTTCAAAGCCTGGCTGCTTCCTGCCAGTACGGAAAACTCACAGCAACCCAGTGATTCAGGCCATGAAAGCCTTCGAAAAAATATTGGTTTGGATTCATTGCATTGCCCCGCTGATATGACAGCCACCCGGACATCACTCATTGTGACATCTTGTTGCGGTGAATTCCATAGTTCCACTTTCTTTGACGTAATGCCACCTTTGTTTGCCCTGATTCATCATTTCACTATGTTGGGCAACTCCTTGCTCACGTTATATTTTTTTGCTTGTCAAGCAAAAGTAGAATGACTGGTCCAGAATTGCAACCCCCCCCCCCCCCCACCCATTTTATTATATTATTATTATCATCATCATCACTTTTCTCCTGGGTCCCAAAGTGGTTCACCATCTTGAAATGCTATGCAATTTTTAAAAACCCTATAAAATATAAAATACAGTTAAATATTACAGGTAGTACAAAGTATTTAAATGAGAACAAATTAAGGGACACAACTCCGAAAACATTTCAGTCTCTCTCTTTTTCCCTTTTAAGACTTCCTGCAGCAACTTTGGGGGGGGGGGAATGGAAAATGCCTCTCCCTGACCTTCCCATTTCTGAAATAAGAGAAGTATGTTTCCAGTTTCCGTGTCGTGGGCAGGAACTACCTGAAGAAAGGAGAAGTTGTGTTGAATTTGTGTGTTTGAGCTCTAGGTCTTAAAAAAAATTTTTTTTTTTTTAGGGTCACTATACAATTATGGTGGCGCAGTGGGTTAAACCCCTGAACTGCTGAACTTGCTGACTGAAAGGTTAGCGGTTTGAATCCAGGGAGCGGGGTGAGCTCCCGCTGTTAACCCCAGCTTCTGCCAACCTAACAGTTCGAAAACATGCCAATTTGAGTAGATCAATAGCTACTGCTCCTTCAGGAAGGTAATGTTCACTTTCCAAATCAAGCTTATATTCCATGTAGGCAATTCTGTAAAGAAAAATTCTCCAAAATTTTTCGGTTCTGCCTCCGTCCTGGCAGCGCATACCAGGAATAGTATAAGAATTCTTTACTTGGTAGATTCTTGTTGTTCTCAAATAAGAATGGGATTGTAATGTAATTATATTTTGCGATGACAACATTCTTGGTGGTTTCCCATCTCATTTTCCTTGAGTCTGGAATGCACTTTGCCCGCTAATCTATGAATCTCCCGTCTCTGTGATTGTTTTGGAAAAGTTCGGGGAATGACTGGCGGTGAGGTAGCACCCGGCAACCAGCTTTTCAAAATCCCTGCCCATTTTTCTTGTCTTTCTTTGGCTTTGTTTCTGGGTTGCTGTGAGTTTTCTGGACTGTATGGCCATGTTCCAGAAGCATTCTCTCCTGATGTTTCACCCACATCTATGGCAGGCATCCTCAGAGGTTGCGAGGTCTGTTGGAAACTAGGAAAGTGGGTTTAATATATCTGTGGAATGATGTCCAGGGTGGGAGAAAGAACTCTTGTCTGTTTGAGGCATTTGTGAATGTTGCAATTAATCACCCTGATTAGCATTGAAAAGCCTTGCAGCACCAAGGCCTGGCTGCATCCTGCCTGGGGAAATTCTTTGTTGGGCAGTGTTAGCTGGCCCTGATTGATTCCCGTCTGTTCCATATCATCTATATCTATATAAAGCATTATATAGATTATGTTGCATATTATCCTGAAATGCTAGGACACCAAGTAGGATATACATTTTTAAATCAGCAGGCAGTAAATATTTAACCAATTTGCACACCTACAGTAGAGTCTCACTTATCCAAGACTCGCTTATCCAAGGTTCTGAATTATCCAATGCATTTTTGTAGTCAATGTTTTCAATATATCGTGATATTTTGGTGCTAAATTTGTAAATACAGTAATTACTACATAGCATTACTGTGTATTGAACTACTTTTTCTGTCAAATTTATTGTATAACATGATGCTTTGGTGCTTAATTTGTAAAATCATAACTTAATTTGATGTTTAATAGGCTTTTTCTTAATCCCTCCTTATTATCCAAGATATTTGCTTATCCAAGTTCTGCCGGCCCGTTTAGCTTGGATAAGTGAGACTCTACTGTATTTGTAAATTTAGCAAATAAATTTTTTACAGATATGTTAGCAACAGTAATAGCAATGCAAAGTTAAATTTTGCAGTTTAAACTGATGAAGTTTGGGAAAGAATCCCTTTGCTTGTGTCTTTTTGCCCTGTGTTTGCCTCTCTCTCCGTTCAATGCTAGTCAAATCCTTTTTTGCTCCACCTTCGGACTGGAAACGCCTTAGGCAGGCTTGCAAGAGCACACCAAACCAGTTCAGTGAACAAAAATGTTGAAAGGTCAATTAACCACAGTTTTCAGATAGCTTTCGCAGTTGGGAGCACACCCCGAACAGTAGATAAATTGGATGTCTGGGTGTCAAAACCAGAAATGGTTTTGGATTGCTAGCATTTCGCTAGAGATTGTCATTCAAAAGAAGTAACTTTTCCAGCACATCTACACTGTCAAGTGAATGTAGTTTGGCACCAGGCTCAAGGCTAGAATCTGAGAGTTGTACTTTGACAAAGTTTGGCATGTGTTGCACCAAACGACACAATCATGGCAGTGAAAGTGGTGCCAAACTGCATTAGCTCTCCAATATAAATGCACCACCAAGGCTGAGAGTGACTTGCCTAAGGCCACCAAATGAGTTTCTGTGGTTGTGTGCAATTTGAACCCTGGTCCATGGAGTCATAACGCAATGCCCAAACCACTACCCCACTCTGGCACCTAAATATAGCCATTTTTATTTATTTGGCTTGGCCAAGCAGAGATTTATGGGCATTTTCTCAGGCACATGCCAAGCTTAAAGAAGTTAATAACCTAAACATGATTACTCCTTAGAACAATTCTGTGTTTCGGATGCGCTAGTGAAAGCCTCAAGGAAAGCCCAGGGTGGGAGAAAGAACTCTTGTCGGAGCCAAGTGTGAATGTTGCAATTGGCCCACCTGGATTAGCATTGAAAAGCCTTGCAGCTTCAAAGCCTGGCTGCTTCCTGCCTGAGGAAATCCAACAGACGAGTTCTTCCAACCTGGACATTCCATAGATATATAAACCCCACTAGCCTCGTTTCCAACAGTCCTCACAACCTCTGAGGATGCCTGCCATAGATATGAGCAAAACGTCAGGAGAAAATGCTTCTGCACCATGGCCATACAGCCCGGGAAACTTAAAGCAATCCAGTGATTCAGCCCATGAAAGCCTTCGACAACACAATTTAAAATCCATTGCATATATTAAAATAGAATTAACGGAAGTGAACTTGTCAATCCCTAGGCAAAGGTGGCATGTTTCCTCCCCTGTGAGCATAATAATGGTTCAAAGTTCTCTTTCCTTCTTCCTCTTTTTTCCATAAAAATAGGATAATTATAGAGCTGGAAGGGATGCCAAAGGTCATCTAGTCCTGCCGCCATGCCATGCTAGGAACCATCCACTACAATACTCGTAAAAGATTGATATTCGGCCTCTATTTAAAGATGCCCAACCATCTTCTGTTTCTTCTCGGCAGCCTACATCTGGCTGAGCCCAGCTTGTGTCTCTTGTCTGTCGCCTTGTGAGACCAACTTCTCTTGTTCCGCTTTCGCTGCTATTTTTAGCCCTCTGTGCCAAATGGGGCCGGGTTGAGCGGTCGGCACTGCGCTGCTATGAATCCGGTCTATAAATGAATAAACACTTCCCTTTTTTATTTAATTTTCATTTTTTCTGTTTCTGGGTAGCATCCTTTCCCATCATGTTCTTGGATGAGGAGGTGTGCAGTTTGGGCTGTGAAGCGTGAAGGGGTTGAAGTCTAGAGGTGGAGAGAGCTGATATTTTATTTTATTCTATTCTAGGCTGTCTATCTTAAAGTTCAAGTACTTCTTTAGCACAAAGGCTATTGCTAGGTAAAGTGGTCCCCTGCGATGTCACTGGACTGGCTGTTGCTAGGTGAAGTGGTCCTACTAGTAAAATAATAATAATAATAATAATAATAATAATAATAATAATAATAATAATATTTTATTTATTACCCATATCAAGGTGGTCTAGAACATCATCAATGCATAGGTGAAATTATAAAAAACTATTAAAACACATATTTAAAAGACAGAGTGCATTGACACTTTCGAATGAGTGCAGCTGGACACTGCTTTTTTCAAAGGCCCCGTTTCCTCTCCCTTCCTCCTGCTTTTCCCCTTTGCCTTCGGTTGCTGCAGGTTGGCTTTCACCTCGGTGCTTTTGGTTTTGCTTCTTCTTCCTTCTCACTCAACTGCTTGCTATATATCTTTCCTGTCCTTTGCTAGTGGAGTTTTGAGGGTTCCCACACATTTTGCTTCCCCCTGCCGGCAGCTCTTAGGTGAACCAAGGTTCAGAATCATAATGTTGGAAGGTACCCCAAGGACCATCCAGTCCAACCCCCTTTCTCTTAGGCAGGAAGAGGCAATCTGAGTCTTTCGACAGATGACCATTCAGTCTCTTGTTTCATTGGACTTCAAGGCAGCATATTCCACTGTCAAAGAGCACTTCAGGCTCTGAGTGATCTTGGGTTAGCCACATACTCTCAGCCTCAAAGGATGGTGAAGGGGAATCCTATCTGTTGTTGTTCAGGCTTGTCCCTATGTAAGCCGCCCCGAGTCCCTTCGGGGAAATGGTGGCGGGGTATAAGAATAAAGATGATGATGATGATGATGATGATTATTATTATTATTATTATTATTATTTATCTGACAGATATTGCCAGGAAAATCCCATAATAGGGTCGCCCTAAAACGACAACAGGAAATTTAACTTTTGGGGGATGTTGTGAAATGTTTTGGCAATGTTGTAATTCAGTCTTTGATTGTGCCTGCGCCTGAGGTCAGTGGTGAGTCTGGACCTACAGGTTAGCCTGATGTTGCTGGGGATTCTGGGCCATCAGACCAGCAGAAGAGTCAGCAAGAGATTTTAAGTCCTGAAGTTGAGCAGTCTCTGTCTGAAGGCCACGTTCCAGAAAGGCAGGTCGCTAGGGAAGCAAGGTCAGAAGCAGAGATGAGCTTAGAGGAGGAGATTCCAGGTTCTCAGTCTAATGAGCAGTTAGATAGGAGATGTATGTTTCGTCAACACAGAGCAGTTCAACAGAGTTTGCTAAGGTAAAGATGCTTGTTAGCCAAAAAGTCCTTATCAGTTTCTCGGGGAGAAGGCATGCTTTTCTCTCTATATTAGCAAGACCAAAAGGCTTTTTTTTGCCAATCTGGTCAACATTGGTTTTGAGGATACTTCTCTTACCAAGTGAAGCCTGCTAAAGGATTTCTAGTTCTGAGTTGCAGGACTTCTTTTTTCTTTCCTGAAACATTGCAATGGAAAACGACTTTTCTGTGCAGCATAGCAAATTGTTGGAATGAATTTACTTTGAGAAAATTAATTTCTCCGGTGGATGAGAGCGAGGAAACAACGGTCTGTCTGTTAAAGCCACTGGCCAGCAATGGGCAAGGCTCTCGTTACTTCACGCCCGGGCCTCATCCTGCCTTGGAAACCTACGTCTCTCCTCCTCCTCTTTGGATGGAGAAAGCCTGGAGTCAGAGGAACCCTTGTTTGGTGATCTCATGTGTCCTGATGCTCCGAAAAGGCGCGGACAAAGTGGTGCTTGTTTGGAGATGGGCGCACTGGGCTTGCCGAGTCCCACACACTTTCGCGGCTTATTTGGGAAAGGCTGTGTGACACAAAGGGTGTGTCTGCACCGTGGGATGAATGCAGTTTGACACCACTCCATGCTGTGGCATCCTAGAGTTGTAATTTGACAAAGTCTTTAGTCTTCTAGGATTCCGTAGCATCGAGCCATTGCCAGTTCAAGCGATAACAAACCACATTAATTCTGGAGTGTAGATGAAGTATCCAAAAAAATGCCCTGGTGCACAACAATGGCACGGATGGGCACTTTGCTGAGACAGATGGCAACCTCAAAAGTACCAGCTGTCAATACGACTAAGCTACCAAAGACCCTCCCTTGCTTTCTCCATCTGCCTTGGCCCGAAATCGGTGCCAACCTCTTGGCTTTTACAGCGGGCATCTTCGGCCTCTGGGCATCTTTCATGCTCGAAAGGGGATTGCGCCCTGCACCTGTCGAAGGCGAAGCAAATGCCTTGGAGCCTCTGCTTTTGCTATTAATAGCAGCTGCTGGGGGTTTTTCATTTGAGGCTAAATATAGCCAAAAGAGCAGGATTTCTGCATTCAGAAAAGTGGAAACGTTGAGCCGAATCTAGTGCTTGAAGGAGGTTCTGTGTGTGTAAGATTGAGGAATATTCCTGATGCCTTTTGCAAATATGATTCTGGAGAAACTTGGGTTGCTGTCGTGCCAGTCTTTTGGACTATTTCAGCAAGTTTTCTTCATTTTTTTCTTCTTTAAATCTACAGTAGACTCTCAGTTAACCTGTGACACCTTTGGGAAGTGTTAGATGCTGGATAAATGTAGTTTCTGATTACTTGAGAGTTATTATCAAAAATAGGCCAAACTAACACTGAACCCTATTCTATACCATGCGATCAAGTTCGTATTGATTTGATACTGATCTTAAATATAATAACTAAAAGCAAATAAAGACAGACCTAAACTTTCACATCTGCTAAAAATAATTTTATTTTAATTTGTGGTGCATCTACACTGTACAATGAATGCAGTTTGACACCGCTTTCGCTGCCATGGCTCAAGGCTATGGAATCATTGAAATTCATCACGTTTTTGGCACTCCCTGCCAAAGAATATTAGTGCTTCACCAAACTACAACTCCCACAATCCCATATCCTTGAGCTATGGCAGTTCAAGTAGGTCTCAAACTGGGTTAATTCTGCAGCGTAGATGCACCTGCAAATGAAACGAAGGGACATTCTGTTAAGAATTGTCTGTTAAAGGTGGAAGAGAAGCAAGTAGGATGCAGCTTGGATCTCTGATGTCAAAGCAGAATGAATGGAAATGATGCTCACACACCAAAAGAAAAGAAGAGTCGAAGTTCCCTAAAAATAGAAGGGCATGAATGACCCACAAGGTCTGATTTCTCGGCTGTAGAGCATTGCAGGATGGAAGTCCCAAGCAGCGAAAATGATGGAGCTGTGCATTAATTTTTTAAAAGCCCTTCAGTTCCGATCATGTCAGGCAACGTGAGCAACTTGAAAAGAATATAGTCAGACGTCAAATGGCCTCCAGCTGGCAGAATGTTTAGGGCTTGGCCTTAAGTTGGATGGATGTAGTTTCACAGAGGCCCTATTGACATTGCCATATACAGGCAGTCCCCAAGTTATGAGCAAGATAGGTTCTGTAGGTTTGCTGAGATAATAATAATAATAATAATAATAATAATAATAATAATAATAATAATAAATTTTATACCATTACCAATTCCAATTTGTACCTGGAAAAATTTGCTGAAATAATAATAATAATAATAATAATAATAATAATAATAATAATAATAATAATGTGCTCCATTAGCAGAATGGGGATGGACTGGATGGCCCATGCGGTCTGTTCCAACTCTTCTATGATTCAGATCCATGCATACACCCGGCAGTATCATCCACTTTGTGCAAATTGCCTTCCTCCTTTGGGACCGGCCTTTGCCTTGTTCAATAGCCATCGTTCTTGGCAATCTTCCCTCCCGGCAGGATCAATGAAGCCCTAATGGACCCTCAGCATTTTCCCGAAGATTCCCATCCATCAACTGCCGGGGAGGCTATTACATTAACTGTTGGTCCAAAGATGTTCAGAAAGTGGTCCTTGAGTCTTAAAGAGAGAAAATTGGAGGGATATTTTGAATACTGTATATACTCGAGTATAAGCCTAGTTTTTCACCCCTTTTTTAGGACTGAAAAAAACCTCCTCGGCTTATACTCGGGTGAGAGTCCTGGTGGGCTTATATTCAGGTTGGCTTATACTCAAGTATATATGATATATTTATTATTTTTCTCTATTATTATTGGTATTGTTACATTTATTATTTTACTCTATTCATTATTATTACATTTATTATTTTACTCTATTGTTGTTACTTTTACATTTATTTTACTCTATTTTTATTATTATTAATACATTCATTATTTTACTCTATTTATTATTACATTTATTCTTTTACTGCATTTATTATTATTATTACATTTATTATTTCACTCTATTATTATTAAAAGGATACATAAGCACATTTACATTGAAGAAGATGAAAATAATGATTTAATCAGAGTTGAACAGTCATATCTTAAATTACAGTTTGATGTAAAGATTCAAAAATATTTAAACTACTGATGCCTCAATTAATGTAATTTTATTAATATCTCGTCTTATACTGGAGTCAATGTTTTCCCAGTTTTTTTGTGGTAAAATTAGGTGCCTCGGCTTATATTCGGATCGGCTTATACTTGAGTATATACGATATTTTATCTCTTTACATAAAAGTTGTATGTTTATTGTTGTGTGTACAACAGGGGGCTCTGACATAGTCCTATTTGGCCCACATATATTTCATGACATTCGTGGTTTGTTTTTGGTGCAAAGCACATTTCTCAAGCGTCTCCTTTGGTTTTGCTTTATCGGTGATAGATACTCTCAAGTCTTTCATAAAAAGGAGGAAACTGGCGTGGAGGGGAGTGGCTGGGTTGCAGACGGAGGCCTTTCAGTGCAGAACGCCTGGCTCTTGGACTCTCTGGAGACCTCTGCCGTTTTACCAGGAAACGTTTCAGGAGCAGCTGAATGATTTGCAGCCCAGAGCTCCTCATTTCTTATTTATTCCTTGCACTTTTTCTTGCCACCTCTTCTCCCGCTTAGGGACCCAAGGAGGCTCGCAAACAATGCTGCTTAGTCTTGGATGATTAACTCTGGCAGGAGCGAAAAAGAGAGACAAACAAATGCTTCATCTTCTCCCTGTTGCCTATCCTGCCACAACAATACATCTATTCCTTTAATGTGTTTGGGTTTTTCCGGTCGTGGAAAAGCCTTGGGGAAGGTTGGATCTTGGCCTAAAGTGGAGTTTGGTGTTGGTACAAGTTGAGCATCCCTTTATCCAGAATCCCAAAATGGTCCAAAAAATATTATTTTTTGCTTTCGGGTGGTTCGTTTTCCCTAAAATTAGTTTCGTGCACAAAATTATTTATAAAAAATCACATAGTAGAAGAACATTTTATTGATTAGCCCTTAGGCCATATCAAAGTACCAAGCCAAACAACCAGGCTTGAAAAGACCTGATTACATTCTATACAAAAATTAAATAAAACACTTGTAACAATACAATAAATAAATATAATAAAACTGAATATATACATCATATTTCATTGTCACCCCTACAATTTACCCCAATCAGCCCCACATATGTGGATCTCATACGTATTGTTTTGCTCAAATACAGAGCCTTTTTATATGTTATATTTGGATCTTGACCGCACATAAAATACGTTGTTCTGATGTGCGATTCTCAATGCATTGTCCGTTTGAAAATCATATATATCAAAGTAAATCTGTACAGCGCAGGCTGTTGCTGGGTGAAGTGGCCCTCTGTAATGTCACCAGGAAAAAAAGATGGACATGTATAGGAGGGAGGGAAGGAAGGAAAGAAAGAAAAAGAAAGAAAAAGGAAGGGGAAGGAGTCTCAACCACATTTGGGTAATGCCCCCCCAGCAACATGCTATGCTAATAATATAGCGGTGGCTATATTATTATTATAATTTTGTTTTTTTGAGTCTCATTCTTCTTATTATTAAATAAAGCCAGACTTCATGTTATGCAGTATTATAAAAACAGTGTTGTGAAGGCAGTATTATTATTTCTTCCATTTTTGTATTGTCGAAATGGGGTGAGAGGGGCGGGATATAAATGTAATAAATAAATAAATAAATGCTAGTGTTGTGTATAAAGTGTGTACAAGTGTCATGTCCACATATGGAGCCCCGTTTCTAAAATAGCGCAGTCTATACATACACGCAAAGGCACTTATACCCAAATGCAGATGGTAAGACATCCCAGCATTTCCCCTCTCCATCGTCTTCCGTATCTTGGGTTATGTATCCAATGTGTTCTTATATAAGAGCTCAGAAGAAAAGTAGTTTTCTTGGAATACAGCTAGTTCTCTGAATCGCCTGCCTCTGTGCAAAGCTGGAAAGAGACTTTTCATACTGTCATCCTGTCCTTGCAGCACCAAAGCGCTTTTCATGGCTCGCCTGGGTGAGCACAAACGTGACCTCGGAAATCTTCTCTTTCTCTCCTCCAGGTCTCATGGTACCACGTGACGTGTCCTTCTTGTGAGATCCAGTCGCCAGAACCCCCAGAGAAAATGTCGGGAGTGCAGGTAAGAACAGAAACCGGGAGATGCAGGATGTATGCAATTCCTTCTGGTTTTATTGCAATACTTTTAATTTAATGGGTCTTATGTTTTGGGGAGTGGGGAAAACACTGAAGTGGGTTTCCACAGGATCTGAACATTGTAGTCTCATACTCAAAACAATGACACCACAATGGGTTTCGCAAATATATTGGTGTAACCCATTATGACAAATCTGTGTTTCTACAACCCTCTTTTACCATTTCCTTTAGTGCCAATACTGCTAAAAAGATTTCCATGTAAACAGAGGAGGAAGAGGATTATTTGCTGAAACTTCACAAGAACTCCACAATGGATTATATAATAATACTCCATTTAGCTATGGAGATAGATAAAGCTACTGTAGCTAAAATTCATGGTTTAGAGGAGACACAGGCCCCATCTACACTGCCATATAATCCAGTTTCCAAATCCAGATCTTCTGCTTTGAACTGGATTATATGGCAGTGTAGATCCAGCCATATAGGGTGCATAGACTAAGATTAATGCAGTGTGACATCGTGGCTCAATGCTGTGCAATCATGGAAGATGTAGTTTCTCCAGGCCTTCTCTTCCAAAAATAGCAGATTCTCTTCCAGGATAGCAGATAAAGTAGTATCAAACTGTTAATTTCACACTGTAGATGCATAGTTCTGCATTGGTATATATCTGTTGCACTTTATTCTATTACTTCAGTCGGAATAGTTCCCATGCTTATCCCATTTTTGTCCCTTACCTATTTAACATTCTCGGGCACGTTTCTTCTCCTCATTCTTCATATATGCACTTTATGGCCGAGTTATTTTTATGTGTTTTTCATGTTTTTATCCAATCCATGTTTTATTGATTTGTTACTAATATGTTTTTATTGACTTGTTTTACTTAATGTGTTTTATTATGTCTGTTATGCTTGGGCTTGGCCCAGTGTAAGCCGCCTCGAGTCCCTTCGGGGAGATGGTGGCAGGGTATAAAAATAAAATTATTATTTTATTTTATGACACAGAAAACATGATAGATATGCTATATTATTATTATTATTATTATTATTATTATTATTATTATTATTATTATTATTATGGAAGATTGTTAAGACCTATAGCAGTAGTTTCCAACCTCTGATCATCCTAATATCTGAGACTTCAACTCCCAGAAGCTCCAGCTGGTTCAGTCAACAGCCTGGGATTTTGGGAGCTGGAGTCCAAACCAACGAAAGACCAACGTTTGGGAAGCGCTGCCGGATCTTGCACTCGGTATACCTGTCTTGCTTCCCTGCGCAATGTTATGGCAAGGTTTGTCAGTCCGCAATCTTCCTCCTTTGTCCCCCGCAGGCTGTCTGGCCATCTGGTACGGAATGCATTGCCAAGTACAACTTCCACGGAACGGCCGACCAAGACCTCTCCTTCAGCAAAGGGGACGTCCTCACCATCATCTCCGTCACCAAGGTAAGCGATGTGGCACCCAAAGTGCAGGCCTCCCTATGGACCTGTGGCTTATCACTTTTCTGGATTTGACTGAACGGTGTGTGTATTTGTATATATGTGTATGTGAACCTTTGCCATAAGAATATGGCCGTGGATTTGGGTAGAAGAGAGGAATATAAATATCAAATCCAGAAGACTGCATTGACATCCCTTCCAGCAGTTTCAAAATTGTTCTTCATTACGTGGCCTGCCTTTTTTCCCTTGTGGTCCAAAAAAGAAATGGGGGAAAAACTGCCTGCCTTAATTAAAACTGAGTCTTAGTTAAAGCTTGCTTTTTTTGCAGAAAGTAAGCCACTCGGTCAGATCCCAAGGAGAGGGTTTGGTTGCTTTAGCGTCCCATATTTGCCAGGAGAGTTAAGATACATCCAAGGGCTTGGGAAGTTTGTTTTGGTGGACCGCAAGTCCCAAAACGCCTTGTTGGCACAGGGATTCTGGAAGTTGTAGTTCAGAAAGGTCACTGATCTCAACTTTGGCTTGTTTGTGTTTAAAGGAGAGCCAAGAGCTCAGCTTCCTGTAGAAGAGAATTCAGCTGTGTTTTGGTGTTGGTTTGGCTCCATTTAGGCTTTCAACCCTCACTCAAAAATATGTTCCTTAAAAGAAAGAAAGCTCCTGCGCATGCCAAAGGCATTTTTCTGATCTCCCAAGCCCTCAGGTTTTGATGATGATGATGATGGTGATGGTGATGATGATGATAATAATAACAATAATAACAACAACTACTACAACTACTTTATTTTTATATGCTGCCTCCATCTCCCCAAAGAGACTCAGAGCGGTTCACATGGGGACAAGCCCAATCAACATCATAACATAATAAAATAGACAGTTTAAAACACATACATCATAGTTAAAAACAGAATAATCAAACTGTAGTTTAAAATAGCCTACAATTAAGCATGCTTAATTATACTTAGGTATAAATATTCAATAGTATTTTTGCACCCTTGTACTACGTAAGGATACGTTCATGGGTGATAATGGGGCGGTGGCAAGATTGGGGAAAAATACTGGTATTTTGATTGTGGAATACCATGATTGTATGTTTCTATGTGTGTGTACGTATATATATATATCTCCCACAATTAAAAAATGCAAAAAATAGCCTACAATTATAGAAACATAAGACATGAAAACAATCTTAATCAATCATCTGTAATGCTCATGTTTGCCACCAAAAATGCCCCAAAGGTAAACATGCCGCACATTTTTGGGATGTACCAAGGCATCTTTAGTTCTCAGAAGCGGGTTCGTTTTACAAAGGAAGATATTGCTTCCAGTTGCTTCTGGATCTCAAATGAGCCACGGACGCGGCAATTTGCCTTTCTGTGACTCACCAGCCATTACTCACGACGGGCTTTCGCTTCCCAGGATCCAAACTGGTACAAAGCGAGGAACAAAGTGGGCCGGGAGGGCATTATCCCCGCCAACTACGTTCAGAAACGGGAAGGCGTCAAAGCCGGGATCAAGCTGAGCCTGATGCCGTGAGTATCGCCTTTTGCGTTTGCTTGTTTCTCAGTTTCTTTTCTTTTCCTGGTTTCTATTCCTCGTTGGTTTGCTTTTGAGAAATTACACTGTTCTATGGTTCTTCTGCGCCTTCCATTCCTTTCCAACGTACGATGAAAATATCATGGGGTTTTAAAAGGGTTTGCCATTGCCTTCCTTTGAAGCTGAGATAGTGTGACTTGCCTAAGGTCATGGCTGATTGCCCAGAGTTGTGATCCAAACCAGAATTTATCCCCCTGTATCTATCTTTGTGAAAATGCTAGGAAAATGTGAGCATCCTGCAGGGTGGTGGCACGTTCACTTTCATAGAGTCCTAGAGTTGAAAGAGCCTCCCAGGGGCCATCTAGTCCAACCCTCGTCATGCAGAGATTCACAATCAGAGCCCTCCTGACAGATGGCCACCCAACCTCTTCCTCTCATATGAATCTCTCTTGTTCTCCCCCAGTTGGTTCCATGGAAAGATCACCCGCGAACAGGCCGAGCGGCTGCTGTATCCTCCGGAGACGGGGCTTTTTCTTGTGCGGGAAAGCACCAACTATCCCGGCGATTATACTCTGTGTGTCAGCTGCGAAGGGAAAGTGGAGCACTACCGCATCATCTACTCCTCCAGCAAACTCAGCATCGACGAAGAGGTCTACTTTGAGAACCTCATGCAGCTGGTAGAGGTGAGCTAGAGCTGCACGGTTTGTGCGTCAGCAGAGGCAGGTAGTACATGAGTGAGGATCCTTGTGTGATGCATACCCTACACAAGCCAGTCAAGGTGGTCCCAGTGGTGGTCGGTGCACTGGGTGCAGTGCCTAAAGGCATTGACCAGCACTTGAAAACAATCGGCGCTGACAAAATTACCACCTGTCAGCTGAAAAAGACCACCTTACTTGGATCCGCACACATTATTCACCGATACTTCACATAGTCCTAGACACTTGGGGAGTGTCCAACATGTGATCCAATACAACAGTCAGCATAGTGATCTTGTCTGATGTGTACTAATCTTGTGTATCTAATAATAATAATATTAGTAGTAGTAGTAGTAGTAGTAGTAGTAGTAGTAGTAGTCATATATTTATTAGCCACCTCTTCTTGCAGCCTGAGGTGAGGCACAACATGATTAAAACAGTGAGATCATGCAAAATATTATTCAAAGACATAATAACAAATATACACAGGTAAAATGCAGAATAATATTATTCGTTTTTCGAACTTGGGTTGCATGACATTTCCCAAAACCCATGCATCTGTTAGACTTATACATATAGACCTGGGTTGGGTGTTCTTTCTCATCACATCTTGGGTTTGGTGAGATAGGGGATCTTTTTTGGGCTACAGTTCCCTTAATCTGTATAGTATGAATGGGCCTCGGTTTCTGCCCTCTGTCTGGGGAATCCTTTTTGAAAATCCTGTGAAGGGAGCAGTGGCCATTTCTGACCAAGCAAGAGAAGATTAATATCCGCCCGTGCGGGGCAGCTGCTGGAATTAAGCCGCTTGCCTAGCAACCTCGCCTGCATTTGTTTGCAAAATCTGCCTTTCAAATCTTTCCACCTGCTCATTTGTGTTTGCGGCTGCCGGGTGTGTTTGGTTCCTTGTTATGTCTTGGCACTTTGCTGCTACAGCATCCTGGCCTGCATCTATGCTTGGTGGGATGATGGGAGTTGTTAAGCGAACGTTTCTAGAGGGGCAAAATGCTAGAAAGACTGCTCCCCAGCTTCAAATGCCAGGATCCCATAGCATTGAGGTGTGGCAGTTAAAGTGGTGCAAAAATGCATCTGGGTGAAGCCGGTGCTACTCAGTTGCTGTAACTTTGGAGGGAAGATACAGCTTTGATCAGAAGGGGGTTCTGGGAGTTGTTATCCAAACAGTTATGGCAACTTTCTTCAAGTTCTGGTGTGTAACGAATGGATGGCACTCAGATATAGAATCATAATATGGAGTCCCAACTCCATTCTGCATATTTTGCGAAAGGTCAGGACTCCAAGGCAGCAAATTTTACTCTTGCCAACACTAGAACCCTGCTGTTGTTATTCTCGCCCTGCTATTGTTATTCTCGCCCTGCTGTTGTTATTCTCGTCACAGTCTTTGAAGCTCAAAGACCTGCTAAGTGCTTCCTGTGCCTCTCCTCCCTTTGCAGAGACAGGAAGAGGCTCTGAGCAATTCTGAAAGTCTTCTTCCTGCCTTTTTGTCAAAACAGGTGCAGGACCCGGAGACCTGTTCAAAAAGGTGCCTTTTGGTGCCATTTCAAGGATTGCAGGCACAGGGCAGGGCTGGATCTCAGCCTCTCCTTTTCTATAGGTAATAGCTAGAGGACTAGCCCTTGGGTGGACTGCATAGAAAGAAATGCAGACAACACCTTAGCATTTTGTAACAGTCAAATCCACAAAATGTGAGCATGGGACTCAGTTGGCTTTTTTTGGTAGCTCCAGACTGCCTCCTGGCGGAAGGAGCATGCTGCTGCCATCTGTTTTGAAAAGCGGCAAGCATCTTTAATTGACATGGCAGAAAAGGGAAATCCAACCTCAATATTAGAGAGGGATTACTTATTAAATAATGGCTTGAACGTGAGATCGATGGCTTTGGAAAGAGATGGTCTCTCTATCTTTGGCAGTCTTTTCAACAGGCAGTAAACAGCCAAACCTTGATCTGAAAGGCTATTCAGTGCTAATCAAGGTGGCCAATTGCAACATTCACACCTGCCTCAAACAGACAAGAGTTCTTTCTCCCACCCTGGACATTATTCCACAGATATATAAACCCCACTTAGTTTCCAACAGACTTCACAACCTCTGAGGATGCCTGCCATAGGTGCGGGCGAAATGCTTCTGGAACTTGGCCAGACAGCCCGGAACACTCACCGCAACCCAGTGATTCTGGCCATGAAAGCCTTCGACAACATTTTTCAGCATCTTTTGGGAGTGCTTAAGTTGTTTATTCCTGCATGGCAAAGGGCAGGACTAAATAGCCCTTCCTTGGAATCACCTGTAATAATAAACTAGGAAGTCTAGTCGTGTCCAACTCTGGGGGTTGGTGCTCATCTCCATTTCTAAGCTGAAGAGCCAGAGTTGTCCATAGACACCTCCTAGGTTATGTGGCCACTGGCATGACTGCATGGAGCGCTGTTACCTTCCTGCCTGAGTGGTACCTATTGATCTACTCACATTGACATGTTTTTGAACTGCTAGGTTGGCAGAAGCTGGGACTAACAGCAGAAGCTCATCCTGCTCCCCGGATTTGAACCACCGACATTTCGGTCAGCAAGTTCAGCAGCTCAGCGGTTTAACCCGCTGCGCATATGGGGCTCCAATAATAAACTAGACTACATATATTTGGCTGAATCCTTGCTGACCTGTGCAATTAATGCCGTTTGGCCCTCTGAATGCAACCGAATCTTGGGAGTTGTACTTTGATAAGGTCTTTCGTCTTCTTTGCCAAAGTGCTGAAGTCTCACCAAACTACAACTCTCAACATTACATAGCATTGATTCATGGCAGTTCAAGTGGTGCGGAGCCACATTCATTCTACGGTCTAGATGCACCCTGACTTTCACCTTGAGTATAACACTCTTAATGTCGGCTTTCTCGGCAGCATTATACTTCGGATGCAGATGGACTCTGTACCCGACTCATCAAGCCAAAGGTCATGGAGGGCACCGTGGCGGCTCAGGACGAGTTCTCCCGCAGTGAGTGTCCTGCAAAATACTTGGGTTGGCCCTTCCCTTTCCGTATCCCTCATCCTACAGTTTTATTTATGCTTCTCCCTGTTTTTTTGCATCCTTCCAGGTGGATGGTCCCTCAACATGAAGGAGTTGAAGCTGCTACAAACCATTGGCAAAGGGGAGTTTGGAGGTAAGTTGTCCAGTGGTAACACAACCCAGTTGCTTTTCTCTTGGCAGCAGGGGATTTTATACACCAAGGGTGACTTTTGCTTGGAACGTGGAGTGGACGGTCGTCAATTGTTGTTGTGTGCCTTCAAATCCTTTGTGACTTATGGCAACCCCATCAAATGACTTCCTAAGGCTGAGAGTGTGCGACTTGCCTAGTATCACCCAGTTTCGTGGCCAAACAAGGATTTGAACCTTGGTCTACAGAGTCATAGTCTAACACTCAAACTACAATGCCCCTTGAAATGAGATATGAGTTTTAACGTCCATGGATTCATCTATACCTCTGATCTAATCCCAGTTCAACCCAAACTCGAGGATTTGGGAAAATATGGCAATATTTAGAGATGCAAGACTGCTATAAAAGTGGGAAAAGTTTGTTCTGGGACTCTGAGTTGGATAGAAAGTACAAACTCTCTTTTTCGGACCTCATGGTAAAGGGGAGAAATCTCAAAGCTGTCTTGCACAGTGCCGAAATATATATGTTCTTGATGTGTTAGATATGGTGTCTTATTTGCGTGGCAGACCCTATGCAACTGAAATTGATGCTTAACATATTATACTTAATGCCATCACTGTGAGATGCCACTTCCAACTTCAATAGGGCATGCCCTATTGATATCAGAAGATGTCATTTGTTGGTCTCAGCTTCTGAGAAAGTCACTTTCTTCTTTGTGGTCTCTGTGAAATCACACATATGGTATTGTCATGCGCAGCAGACTAACATATGTGCATGTTTCACAGATGACCAACTGAAGAAACATGGTTACAGGTAAGCAAGCATTCTTTGCTCATGTTTTGGGTACTTCTTAGCTCTGACCTGCCCTTCAGCCCATTCTTCTCTCTTTTTTTTTTTTAGACGTGATGTTGGGCGATTACCATGGGAACAAGGTTGCTGTGAAGGGCATTAAAAACGATGCCACCGCGCAAGCCTTCTTGGCTGAAGCGTCCGTAATGACGTGAGTGACTGCAACATCATTTGGGAATAAATGGCTTCTGGAAATTGAGCTTTTTAAAATGGGAAATGGAGGATTGCTGGAGGGCTTCATAGGCCAGAAGATTGGGATACAATGGTGCACCATAACCACCCCTACTTTTGAGCAATGCCACCATCACACTTGATCTCAGCTACCTGAATATAGCATATAGCATAAATATTACAGAAAAGCAATTATATGTTTGATGTGTCTATTCCCCTAAAATCCTAAGTGTTTTTATATACACATTAAATCATGCCGTTTCCCCTGAGTACCTGATAACGGTTTCTTCTCTAACAAGTGCTGTGACCTTCAGAGATTCTGTTGAGCGACTTGGAGTTTACGAAAACTAAGTCTCCTATCTATCAGCTCATTATCCTCTCCACTTAGGATTTCATTCTTTGACCTTGCTTCTCTAGAGAAATCCCATGATCCACACCCACATTGACATGTGCAGGCACGATCATGGACTGAACTACAACACCTTCCTCTTCTCATTGCAGGCAGCTACGGCACAGTAATCTAGTCCAAATGCTGGGGGTGATTGTGGAGGAGAAAGGCGGCCTGTACATTGTCACGGAATACATGGCTAAGGTGAGGACTACCACTGAACGACTGTCCGAACAAAACCTTCCTAATCCCAGAAGAGTTGAAGGGGAGTGGTATTAATCCTTACTCTCTCCCCTTTGTTTGTAGGGAAGCTTAGTTGATTACCTTCGATCTCGAGGGAGGTCTGTGCTAGGAGGAGACTGCCTGCTGAAGTTCTCCCTGTGAGTATGACTTCCAGGCTGTTATTTCCTATTTAATTGTACGATTCTTACTTTGAAAATAGTTGTTCTGCTCCAGAAACCTCACTTTTGTTGCTGCCATAAACTATGTTGAACTGGCCGAGACTCAATGACATATTCATTGAAAAACTAGAGCAAAATGTGCTGCAAGATGTCCCACAAAAACAAGGTTTTGGCAATGTGTTGTCGAAGGCTTTCATGGCCGGAATCACTGGGCCATCCTCACACAGACCACACAACCTCTGAGGATGCCTGCCATAGATGGGGCGAAACGTCAGGAGAGAATGCTTCTGGAACATGGCCATACAGCCCGGAAAACTCACAGCTTGCCAAAGTTTTGGCAATTTAATAAACTTTCCCTATGTTTTTATATTTTTCTTTGGTTCCTTAACATTTACATGCTTTGGCCCATCCTATGCTTCTTCTCTCTGCAGAGATGTTTGCGAAGCCATGGAGTACCTGGAAGCCAACAACTTTGTTCATAGGGACTTGGCAGCACGGAATGTACTAGTCTCGGAAGACAACATTGCCAAAGTCAGTGATTTTGGGCTGACGAAAGAAGCTTCGTCTACCCAAGACACAGGAAAGCTCCCCGTGAAATGGACGGCGCCGGAAGCACTTAGAGAAAAGGTCTGTGGAAAGTTGGTTTTATCTCTTGTTACCTTTCATTCCTTCCATAATACTGAGAGTCTCTTGTTTCTTTCACTCTTGGCAGAAATTTTCAACCAAGTCAGATGTGTGGAGCTTTGGGATACTTCTCTGGGAAATCTACTCCTTTGGACGAGTGCCTTACCCAAGAATTGTAAGTGAAGCTTCCTTTGTTTTCACGGCTTAAGTTCAGGAGGAACTTACCCATGAGTTCAACTTATCCACGAGGTCAGCCTATGTGTGAGGTAGACCTATCCATGAGATGGATCCATAAGGTTGAGCTATCTGTGAAGATGATTTCTTAGTGAAGATGACTTTTACATGAGGTAGACTTGTCAGTGACTTATCCATAAGTTCGACTTATCCACAAGGCTGACATATCTGTGTGGTAAACCTATCCACGAGGTACACTTATTCATGAGGTCGCATCTTTGGGATGGACTTATCTCTTTGTAGACTTACCGTGGTTGATATATCTGTGATGTGAACCTGTTCATGAGGTAGACTGACCCATGAGGTCGACCTATTCATGAGATAGATCCATGAGATAGACCTATCTGTGAGGATAATTTCTCAGTGAGGTTGACCTGTCTGTGAAGTAGACCTATCTATGGGTTTGACCTATTAATGAAATAGATTCGTGAGGTAGACTTATCTATGGTTTGACTTATCTGCAGAGTCAACATATCTGTGATGTAAACCTATTCATGAGGTAGACTTACCCATTAGGTCAACCTGTAGATCTATGAGATAGACCTATCTGTGAGGATGATTTCTCAATGAGGGCGACCTGTCCGCTGAGGTAAACTTATCAATGAGTTCAACTTATCCACAAGTTTGATGTATCTGTGAGATTAAACCTATCCATGAGGTAGAATGACCCATGAGGTCGACCTATTCATGAGATAGATCCTTGACATAGACCTATCTGTGAGGATGAGGTTAACCTATCTATGAAGTTGACTTAGGGTCCTTCCCACCCCAAATTTGACCTCCAATGAATTTGTAGCACTTGATCTGTTATCTTGAGTTTACAACTTTAACAAAGTGCACTTTATCTAGTCTATTACTCAACTTTGCTGTTTTTAATTCCGCATTTTATTAAGTGTGTTTTTATTTTCATAGGTTAATGTTTAAATTTGGATCTTTTGACCCAAATCGGGATTTTAATATTATTGTGTGTATTGACTTTTATGACTGTTTTTAATCATGTTGAAGTTTTACTGCTCGGTTTAATGTTTTATCTGATTTGTGCTGTCGTGTCTGGGCATGGCCCCACGTAAGCCGCCCCGAGTCCCTCCGGGGAGATGGGGCGGGAATAAAATTATTATTATTATTATTATTATTATTATTAAATTTTATAATTGGTGTATGTTTTTGTTTACTGATGTATTGTTTATTGTCACTGTTTTTATCTGATACTACTTGTGAGCCGCCCCGAATCACCTTTGGATGGAGATGGAGGCGGGGTATAAATAAACTTATTATTATTATCCATGAATATATACTGACCCATGAGGCCGACCTATTCATGAGATAGATCCATGAGGTAGACCTATCTAAGGATGAGGTTGACCTACCAATGAAGTTGACTTATCCATGAGTATATACAGCCATACCTGAGGGTGTCTATTTCTTCCTCCTTCTTCCAGCCTCTAAAGGACGTAGTCCCTCGCGTCGAGAAGGGGTACAAGATGGAGGCCCCGGACGGCTGCCCCCAGATTGTTTACGAGGTCATGAAAAAGTGCTGGAACTTGGACCCTACCCACCGGCCCTCTTTCCTCCAACTCCGGGAACAGCTAGAGCATATCAAAGCCAGCGAGCTTTACCTGTGAGGCGGGCGGGGAGGCGAGGCTTCCTTCCATCCCTTCCTGCGATCTGGGCGAAGGACCAAGGGAAGCGAGACGGTGATCACGGTGTTTTCTTTTCCTCCAGGAATCCAGGTTCCTCCACTCAAGGGACTGTGTTTCAAGAAACGTACTGGACTTTGGGCACCATCCCTCCCCGTGCGCCCTGGTTGGTGAACGGGGAGGCGGCATGGCCTCCTTCCTCAAGGAGGACTTTTTCTTTCGATATTATGTTTTCCCCGGCAAAAGAGAAAAATATTGGACCCATGCTCCTTCCATCCCCGTTCCTGTAGGAAACCCGATTCGCCGGAGAAGGGTGCGAAACCATTTTAGTAGCATGTTCCTCCACTTCCCCGTCCGGTTTTCCGTGTATTGACCAACCTCATGGTTTCCTCCCCTTCGTCTTCCTTCCACCTTTGTGCTTCTCCCAAAAAAACAAACAAAAATACAAAACCAGAATTGTGTGCCTTCATTTTTCCGGAAGGAAGACCACGAAGGGCACCCGATGCCAAAATTAAAACACAGGGAAGTTGGGCAAGGAAGACGTTTTGGGGCGAGTGAATTCCCGATCCATCTCAAATGACCGGAAACCCCCAAATCCCCAGTATCCTTATCCCCTCCTTTTTTTAAAAAAAGAAAAATCAGATTTTGTTGGATTATTTTTTTATTTTGGGTTGGATTTCTTTCTTTTTTAAAAATTGTTGTTGTTATTATTATTATTATTTCAGACTGCATCGGTTTGAACAGACAAACCATCTGCCGTTTTTGCTGGGTTTTACTAAAATTGCGAAGAAAAAAATCTTATTTTTTAATGTAATGGTTTAAAGGAAAAAAACTTGTTTAAAACACACCTATACACATACAAACACACACACACATACACAGGCACTTGCTTGGAGAAAAAAACCAAGGTAAACTCGCCCTGCTCTTTGACCAAAACGTCGTCTTGGGGGAGTTTTCGGATTGCAAAGCCACGCCGTGGACAACTGTGGGATTGTGTCTTTATTTCGTTGCTTCAAACAGTGTTTGCATGCTGTCTCCAGAGGCCTTTTTCCAGTCCTGTCTAGTGCTTTATGCTCATATAATGCTGCCAACTGTGAGATTAAACTGTAATAATAATAATAAAAGAAAACCATTCCATACGAACACATGAGCTGCCTGTCTCGACTGTGGTTTTTTCACTTTTGTTTGTTTGTTTTGTGTCAGGAGCAACTTGAGAAACTGCAAGTTGCTTCTGGAGTGAGAGAATTGGCCATCTGCAAGGATGTTGCCCAGGGGACATTGCCTGGATATTTTGATGTTTTACCATCCTTGTGGGAGGCTTCTCTCATGTCCCTGCATGGAGCTGGAGCTGTCAGGGGGAGCTTATCCGCACCTTCCCTGGATTTGAGCTGGCAACCTTCAGGTCAGCAGTCCTGCCGGCACAAGGGCTTAACCCATTGCGTCACTGTGGGCTCCTGGTTTGCAAGTAAAGTTGGGACCATATGCCACTTTGTAAGCCCTTTGAGTCCCCTATTTAATTATTATTATTATTATTATTATTATTATTATTATTATTATTACTATTATTATTAATATATACTGTAAGAATTAATGCAGTTTGATACCACTTGAACTCCCAGGGCTCAAGTGGTTTCTGAATCCAAATGATTGGCTTTGAGCTGATTCTGCACTGCCAGATAATCCAGTTCAAAGCAGACAATCTGGAGTCAGAAACTGGATGATATGGCAGTGTAGATGGGGTCTGACTCTCTGTTTATTATAATAATACAGTAGAGTCTCACTTATCCAAGCCTCGCTTATCCAAGGTTCTGGATTATCCAAGCCATTTTTGTAGCCAATGTTTTCAATATATCGTTATATTTTGGTGCTAAATTCGTATATACAGTAATTACAACATAACATTACTGCTTATTGAACTACTTTTTCTGTCAAATTTGTGGTATAACATGATGTTTTGGTGCTTAATTTGTAAAATCATCCCCTAATTTGATGTTTAATAGGCTTTTCCTTAATCCCTATTTATTATCCAAGATATTCACTTATCCAAGGTTCTGCCGGCCCGTTTAGCTTGGATAAGTGAGACTCTACTGTAATAATAATAATAATAATAATTCATCTATACTGTAAGAATTAATGTAGTTTGATACCACTTGAGCTGCCAAGGCTCAAGTGGTTTCTGAATCCAAATGATTGGCTTTGAGCTGATTCTACGGTGCCATATAATCCAGTTCTGGAGTCAGAAACTGGATGATATGGCAGTGTAGATGGGGTCTGAGTCTCTGTTTATTATAATAATACAAATACTGTAATAAAATAATTAAAATACATATATGTTGTCGAAGGCTTTCATGGCCGGGATCACAGGGTTGTTGTATGTTTTTTGGGCTGTGTGGCCATGTTCCAGAAGTATTCTCTCCTGACGTTTCGCCCACATCTATGGCAGGCATCCTCAGAGGTTGTGAGGTATGGAAGTTGTGTGTGTGTGTGTGTGTGTGTATATATATATACACACACACACACACACACACACACAAACCAAGAGTGAGAGGAAGTCTTGCCAATGATGCGCCGCTAGATGGCTCTCAGTCCCAATATTGCAAACCTTGAGCGCATTTGTTTTGCTTGTGATCCAACTCAATGCGCTGTTCATTCACTGCCACACATTTCCCTCTCCAAACAAGTGGAGCGTATTATTGTTTCCCCCATGTTTGTCCTTGGCATCCTTTTTCCAGGCCTGGAATTTAAAAGTTAGAAGGGGTACCCAAAGGCCATCTAGTACAACACCATTCTGCCATGCACCATCAAAGCATCCCCAACAGATGCTCATCCAGTCTCTGCTGAAAGATCTCCAAAGATGGAGGACATTTCAACAGAGCAACTTCTATTGCTCTGACGTTGAGTTCTTCCTAATGTTTCTGTCGTTTGAATCCATTGTGCTGTCTTTTGGAAAACCACCTTGGCTCATCTGCTTGATAAGCCTTTTTGGATTTGAAGAAATAAGCTCTCCCTTAGGCAAATGTGAGTAGATCAATAGGTACCGCTCCAGCGGGAAGGTAACGGCGCTCCATGTAATCATGCCGGCCACATGACCTAGGAGGTGTCTATGGACAATGCTGGCTCTTCGGCTTAGAAATGGAGATGAGCACCAACCCCAGAGTCGGACACGAATAAACTTAATGTTGGAATATTGTTACCTTTACCTAGTCAAGCAATGGGCAAAACATTAATTGAGACTTTCAGTTAACCAGAAATTAACTAAAATTGCATACTACCATCCAAAGAGTAAAACTATTGCGTTAAATGTGTATTTATTGCCTTTTAATGACTGCATTTCAACACCAAGTCAATCAAGTATGTTGTCATATGGGGCAAAGTATGAATTAGGCTTGTATTTAATAGTAATGCTCAAGCAGCCAGGTACAGTAGAGTCTCACTTATCCAACATTCGCTTATCCAATGTTCTGGATTATCCAACACATTTTTGTAGTCAATGCTTTCAATACATCGTGATATTTTGGTGTTAAATTCGTAAATAAATTACTAGGTAGCATTACTGCATATTGAACTACTTTTTCTGTCAAATTTGTTGTACAACATGATGTTTTGGTGCTTAATTTGTAAAATCATAACCTAATTTGATGTCTAATAGGCTTCTCCTTAATCTCTCCGTATTATCCAACATATTTGCTTATCCAACGTTCTGCCAGCCCGTTTATGTTGGATAAGTGAGATATGCAGTCATGCCGGCCACATGACCTTGGAGGTGTCTACGGACAATGCTGGCTCTTCGGCTTAGAAATGGAGATGAGCACCAACCCCCAGAGTTGGTCACGACTGGACTTAACGTCAGGGTGAAACCTTTACCTACCTAAGTGAGACTCTAGTATATATAACTCACAACCTCTGAGGATGCCTGCCACAGTTGTGGGCGAAACGTCAGGAGAGAATGCTTCCGGAACATGGCCATACAGCCCTGTGATTCCGGACATGCAACACATCGGACACATTATCCTTCCGTTTCTTCCTTCCATCACTCGGGTCCCTAACCGGAGAGGTGCCCGAAGCCATTGCTTCAACTGAACCGTAGATAATCCGACTCCGCATGCGCATGTGCGCACACGCACATACACAAAACACACATACATGCCCGCTTCCTCGTTCCGTCCCTTTGGGAAAAGGAACCACAAAAAAAAAGATCATGTGTTCCTATATATATATATATATATATATATATATATATATATATATATTGATGCGCAACTCCTTGTTTTTTCTCTCTCTCTCTTTTTGGGAAATTGTCATTGCCAAATGCGCTCAAGCCAGAGCCCGGATGACAAGGGAGCATCGTCTGGGAATCGCCTTCTTGGGCAACATGGGCTTCTTTCTATTCCTCTGGCAGGGAAGGGAAATAAATAAATCAATGCCACACACAGCCTGGGTTCCCAAAATAGATCTTTTTTTGCGCCGAGGGCATTTGCAGTCAGGAGAAATACTTGCTCCATAAAGCCGGCTGCGCACGGTGGCGCAGCTCAGAGCTCGGCGCATAAATAATAACCAGGAATGAACTTGTTTGCTCAACATAGTGACCCATGGAGTGACCCAGTGGTCACAATGCTCCTTGGGGATTTCAATGGGTGACTCTACATCAGGTATGGGCAAATTTTGGCCCTCCAGGTGTTTTGGACTCCAACTCCCACCATTTGATCCTAGATTTTCTATTTTTCCTCCACCACGGACACCCCAGTGTTTCTTACTCTCTCCATTGGTGTCGAATTTGCATGCCCCACCCACTGCCTCTCCCACAACCCTTTCCTATTCTTTTCTATGGATGGATTGATCAGCAACTGAACATACTAGAGAAGCTTGGGGAGAATTCGCCATTGGGGGGGGGGACCTCGACAGCGCCCCCGGGGATCGTGAGCCTGAAGCGGGTGCTTCAATGGCCTCCATGTTGGGCCAGGCCTGTTCACCTGCAATCTGAACTCCACCAACAATGGACCTGGATTTAACTTGGCACACAGAACCCCCATGACTAAAAAAAAATACTGGGGAAAATTCACCTTGATTTGGGGGAGTTGTAGTTCACCTATATCCAGAGAACGCCGAGAACTCAAACACCGATGGATATGGACCAAACTTGGCACACATAACTGATATGCTGAAATTTGATTACTGGAGTGGTTTGGAGAAAACTGACCTTCCTTTCTGGGAGTTGTAGTTCACCCACATTAAGTCCATTATAAATGGGTTATATAGCTGTGTGGAAGGGCCTTGAGTCTACACTGCCATATAGTCCAGTTCAAATCAGATAATCTGTGGAAGAGGCCGAGGCCTAAGTCTGCCTGTCCCCTGGGCTGAGTTGGTTGCTAGGACACCAAGTGGGCAGAGCTTAGCCTTCTAAATGGCAGCAATTGGATAAAAACAATTATTCCTTTCCCTCTAATTAGGACTTTATTTTTCTTCTCTTTTTGTTGTATCAACCTAGAGGCGTGGATGATGGGTTGTGTTGTCAAATTTCGAGGTTGGGGAGCCTGTAGTTTTGTTGTTTTGTTGGTCGCCAGGATTCCATCACTCTTTTATATATATAGACTAGCTATGCCCGGTCACACATTGCTGTGGCTTATGGGAATCTTAGGAGTTTATTTTTCTTTTCTTTTTGTTGTATCAACCTAGAGGCGTGGATGAGGGGTTGTGCTGTCAATTTTCAAGGTTGTGGGGTGTTTAGTTTTGTTGTTTTGTTGGTCGCCGGGATTCCATCACTCTTTTATATATATAGATAGTTAGATAGTAGATAATTGATATTAAAATGGACGAAAATACAGACAAGACTTTTTTTATTGAAAGACATAGATTGACTATGTCTTTTGTGGCCAAATTTGGTGTGATTCGGTTCAGTGGTTTTGTTGTTTACTCCATGGTAAAAACGTACATTACATTTTTATATATATAGATAGAAGATAATTAATATTAAAATGGACGAAAATACAGACAAGACTTTTTTGATTGAAAGACATAGATTGACTGACTATGTCTTTTTTGACCAATTTTGGTGTGATTCGGTTCAGTGGTTTTGTTGTTTACTCCATGGTAAAAACGTACATTACATTTTTATATATATAGATAGAAGATAATTAATATTAAAATGGACGAAAATACAGACAAGACTTTTTTGATTGAAAGACATAGATTGACTGACTATGTCTTTTGTGACCAATTTTGGTGTGATTCGGTTCAGTGGTTTTGTTGTTTACTCCATGGTAAAAACGCACATTAAATTTTTATATATATAGATAGAAGATAATTAATATTAAAATGGACAAAAATACAGACAAGACTTTTTTGATTGAAAGACATAGATTGACTGACTATGTCTTTTGTGACCAATTTTGGTGTGATTCGGTTCAGTGGTTTTGTTGTTTACTCCATGGTAAAAACTCACATTACATTTTTATATATATAGATGACAGAAGCTGGATCTGGTTCTCTTGGTATTTGGGACTTGAGCTCCTTGAGCAGTGATTTCTGAAAGTTGAAGTCCAAAATATCTGGAAGTCCAAAGACTAAGAAGGCCTGTATTCTTTCCTAAACGGAATCATAGAATCGTAGAGTTGGAAGAGACCTCACGGGCCATCCAGTCCAACCAAGAAGCAGGAAAATCTCAGGAAGAGCTGGGTGAATATCTTAAATATAGTTTTACAAGACACAATTCGGCCTGCAGTTGATGGTGAAGCGGCGATAGGCAGCCTCGTTGCATCACAACACATGCAATTGATTTGCACGCTCCGTTGTGTTTTGGGACTCGAGATCTGTGCATCGCCTCCAGCGTTCCGGAGTGATCACTTCGCATGAGCTTGAAAAGCACGTTCGCGTCTCTCTCGAACACTCTGCGTGCGCATCCGGACCAACCAACTGGGAACGATGTTGGACACGGAACAGAAACAGGGCCATCTGTATCAAGAAGTCGGCCTCATTTTGGTTCAATGAAGTTGGAAATAAGTCCAACTGAGCTCAAGGAGGCTTCTTCAGATCTACATCTCGTTTTGGCACCAATATTCAAGAAGGATATTGTCCAGAAGAGGAGGACTAAAATGATCAAAAGTCTAGAAATCCAGTGAGGAATGGCTCAGGGATCTGAGTCTGCTTAAGGCTAAGAGGGGACACAAGAGATGGTGACTAACCTTGGACTTGTTTGAAACATTGGATTTCATAAAAGGATTCACTTACTTGGACGTTTAAATTTGGACTCACAATTAGTGACTTATACAGTCCTCCATGTGGAACATGAACTGGTGGGCATTGGACTCACAAACTCTGAATATAGAGTTTTACTTTCTATGAATGTATGTGTGTTGGTAACACATGGATTATATTTTGGTTTAATTACTGTTTTATAGTTTATATTATTGGATTACATTTCTAGTTATAGTGGCCTCTTGCCTAGGAAAAGAGATACAACTTTGATATTAGGAAGAACGTTCCAATTGTCATAACTATTCCATAGTAGAATATGTTTCTTATGTGGAGTCTGGTTACACTTCCTTCTCTGGAGACTGGCCATCTGTCAGGAGTGGTTGGATTGTGTCTCTCTGCATAAGGTTCCAGTCTACTTGGAATATTAATTAATTTATTTATTTACAGTATTTATATTCCGCCCGTCTCACCCCGAAGGGGACTCAGGGCGGATCACATTACACATATAGGCAAACATTCAATGCCTTAACATAGAACAAAGACAAGACAAACATAGGCTCCGAGCTGGCCTCGAACTCATGACCTCCTGGTCGGAGTGATTTCTTGCAGCTGGTTGCTCAACAGCCTGCGCCACAGCCTGGCCCGAATAGGTAAAGGTTATTCCATACTCACAGAGTCCTACCTTACGGGGTTGTTGAGAGTAAATATAGGGAGAAGGGGTGATGGATGTCCTTCGTCCTCATTAGAAGACCTCTGAACAAACCTCTGAGGATGCCTGCCATAGATGCAGGTGAAATGTCAGGAGAGAATGCTACTGGAACATTGGCCATGCAGCCCAAAAGCTCACAGCAACCCAATGTAATAATACATGGTAACAATCTTATCCAGAGTCAGCCCTCCTGTGAGATTTGGAGCACATCTAGAATTGTAGTAGTATTACAAGACTTCGAGCCTTCTCTGCTAAAAAGTGTTGGTGCATCGCAAAACTACAACTCACATGACTCCATAGCATTAAGTCATGGCAGTTACTGGAACATGGCCGTACAGCCCGGAAAACACACAACAACCCTGTGATTCTGCCCATGAAAGCCTTCGACAACACATCTCCTAGATCTTGATCAGTAATGCTGATACAGATCGACAATCTATATATATAAAAGAGTGATGGCATCACGGCAGTGGACAAAACAACAAAAGTAAACACCCCACAACCTCGAAAATTGACAGCACCACCCCTTATCCATGCCTCTAGGTTGATACAACAAAAAGAAAAGAAAAATAAAGTCCTAATTAAAGGGAGAGGAATAATTGTTTTTATCCAATTGCTGCCACTTAGAAGGCTAAGCTCTGCCCACTTGGTCTCCTAGCAACCTACTCAGCCCAGTGTTAATAAAAGAATAAAACATAAAATAAATACAAATAATACAATAAAAATAATTAAAAACACTAAAAAATTAATACAATAAAATACTATAACAAAATAACTAAAAATAATACAACAAAATAATAAAATATAATAAATAAAAAAGATAAGTTACAATAAAATTAATTAAAAAAATACAAATAACGTCAAATAAAAATTCCACAACAACTTTTAACCAATACCACCACCACTTTGCCACAGCAACACGTGGCTGGGCACAACTAGTATATATATATATATAAAAATGTAATGTACATTTGTAGGACTGAGTAAACAACAAAACCACTGAACCAAACCACCAAATTTGGCCACAATACACCAACACATCCAAGGTATGTCCTTCACTCAACCCCCCTCCCAAAAAACCAGATTGGCCTAGGTATAACACAGCCAGGCATTGAAGCTATAAGGCTATTCAGTGCAATTTAACCAGCCCAACAAAGGATTGGTAGAAGATGGCCAGGCTTTGCAGCAGCGATACTACTCTGTACTATTGAAGCTGGCCAACTAAAGAGTCCCCTAGGTAGCAAGCAGCCAGGCTTTGAAGCAGCGAAGCTATTCATTGCAATTCTAGCAGCCCAAAAAAACATTCCCCTAGAATACAAGTACCCAGGCTTCCAAACAGCAAGCTTATTCCATTGCATTCTAACTCACCAAACAAGGATTCCCATAGGAAGAAAACAGCCAGGCTTTGAGGCTGCAAGGCTATTCACTGCTACTCTACTTGGCTAATAAAGGATTCCCATACACCACAGCAATGCGTGGCCGGACACAGCTAATCTATATATATAAAAGGGTAATGAAATTTCGGCCTAGGACAAAACAACAAAACTACACATCCCAGAAACACTAAACAATCTTATCCAGAGTCAGCCCTCCTGTGAGATTTGGAGCACATCTAGAATTGTAGTAGTATTACAAGACTTCGAGCCTTCTCTGCTAAAAAGTGTTGGTGCATCGCAAAACTACAACTCACATAACTCCATAGCATTAAGTCATGGCAGTTACTGGAACATGGCCGTACAGCCCGGAAAACACACAACAACCCTGTGATTCTGCCCATGAAAGCCTTCGACAACACATCTCCTAGATCTTGATCAGTAATGCTGATACAGATCGACAATCTATATATATAAAAGAGTGATGGCATCACGGCAGTGGACAAAACAACAAAAGTAAACACCCCACAACCTCGAAAATTGACAGCACAACCCGTCATCCATGCCTCTACATTCATACAACAAAAAGAAAACAAAAATAAAGTCCTAATTAGAGGGAGAGGAATAATTGTTTTTTATCCAATTGCTGCCAGTTAGAAGGCTAAGCTCTGCCCACTTGGTCTCCTGGCAACCCACTCAGCCCAGGGGACAGGTAGAGTTAGGCCTCACTTAGGCCTCTTCCACAAAGATTATCTGATTTTAACTGGATTATATGGCCCCTCACTAGTGGCCAAGCTTCCAGGGAAAAATGGGAATTGGATTCTAACATCAATTGCCGGGGAAGCTGCAGGTAGGGCACCTGTGGAGTGGATGGAGCAACAAATGGACCGTGGTCTGGCTCCGTCTCCAACCGCTTCCTCCGACCTCGGTGTCCTAATCCCCAGTGTTGGCAGAAGCCCCCTCCCCATTCATTTCTCTCTCTCCCCCAATTCTTTGCTCAGACAGCCCATAGTGCGTAAGCAGCTTTCCTTCGGGAGGATTATGAAGATTAAAATAATTTACCGTCAAAGCCCCACAAATTATGCTTGAAATGTTTAAGACACAGAATATTTGAGTGCAGCTCTGCCCTTTGGGGATAAAAATAAATATTAAGCCAAGCTCTCTCATCTTCTTTCCGGTCCGGCTCCATCTCACCTGATGAGGACGAGTCGTCGCACGGCGTTTGCGTTCACCGACATTCACACACATTGCAACGTGTGTACAATTGCGTAATAATAATAATAATAATAATTATGGACAGAAAAACAAGAAAACGCATGACCATTCATCATTCATTGCACCCTCACAGTGATGTTGACCGGCTATATCTGCCTAGAAGATCAGGGGGCAGAGGACTCTTGCAAGTAAAACAAGCAGTCAAAGAAGAAGAACATGCCCTGGCAGAATATGTAAAGCAAAGTGAAGAGCCTGCTTTGATTGAAGTAAAAAATCAATTGCGTAATAATAATAATAATAATAATAATAATAATAATAATAATAATAATAATAATGGACAGAAAAACAAGAAAACCCATGACCATTCATCATTCATTGCACCCTCACAGTGATATTGACCGGCTATATCTGCCTAGAAGATCAGGGGGCAGAGGACTCTTGCAAGTCAAATAAGCAGTCAAAGAAGAAGAACATGCCCTGGCAGAATATGTCAAGCAAAGTGAAGAACCTGCTTTGATTGAAGTCAAAAATCAGAAACTCCTCAAAGCACAGCAGACAAAAAAAATCAGTACAAGAAAACCGCACTACAAACTAGAGCTGACAGCTGGCACAACAAAACACTGCATGGAAAGTTCCTTGATAAAATTGAAGGAAAAGCGGATAAGGAGAAGACCTGGCTCTGGCTCACGAATGGGACCCTGAAGAAGGAGACAGAAGGCCTGATCCTTGCAGCCCAGGAGCAAGCCATCAGGACAAAGGCAATTAAGGCCAAGATCGAAAAATCAGCTGATGACCCAAAATGCAGACTGTGCAAGGAAGCTGATGAAACCATGGATCATATCCTCAGCTGCTGTAAGAAAATCGCACAGACAGACTACAAACAGAGGCACAACTATGTGGCCCAAATGATTCATTGGAACTTATGCCTCAAGTCCCACCTCCCAGCAGCAAAGAACTGGTGGGATCACAAACCTGCAAAAGTCTTGGAAAATGAGCACACAAAGATGCTCACTTGCTGTTTTGTGTGCAAAAGGCGCTCAACCTGTCCGATCGCTCTCGGTTGTGGCACCACAGGAGCATTTTTCCCAGCTGAGGCTTACCTTCACTATACGTCACCATGCCACGTTTCCCCGGCTAAATTGTTTTTGCTGCCTTTGTCCCAGCTGGGCCTAATTGTGTCGTTTCCCATCCTGCTTGAGCATGTGGCGCACGGAGCATCGCTAGGCACCACAGGCGGCAGGATCATCCATTGCCGCAGCTTTCCAGTCAATTTCAACAGATGGAAATGAACAAAATCTGGATACCAGTATTTTAAAAAAACTCTAAAATCAGGACAGTAAATAAGGAACAACACTCAGAAAACATTTTAGACAGGAAACAATCAGGGCCAGCTAACCCTTTCTCCCACCCTCAGGAACTCAGGAATCTGAGACATGAAACAATCAGGGCCAGCTAACACGTCCCAACAAAGGATTCTCCCAGGCAGGAAGCAGGCAGGCTTTGAAGCTGCAAGGCTATTCAATGCTAATCAAGCTGGTCAATGGCAACATTCACACTTGCCTCCAACAGACAAGAATTCTTTCTCCCACCCTCATGTCTGGAAATAGAAAACTCAGGAATCCGAGACATGAAACAACCAGGGCCAGCTAACCCTTTCTCTTACCCTCATGTCTGGAAACAGAAAACTCAGGAATCCGAGACATGAAACAATCAGGGCCAGCTAACACGTCCCAACAAAGGATTCTCCCAGGCAGGAAGCAGGCAGGCTTTGAAGCTGCAAGGCTATTCAATGCTAATCAAGCTGGTCAATGGCAACATTCACACCTGCTTCCAACAGACAAGAGTTCTTTCTCCCACCCTCATGTCTGGAAATAGAAAACTCAGGAATCTGAGACACGAAACAATCAGGGCCAGCTAACACTTCCCAACAAAGGATTCCCCCAGGTAGGAAGCAGACAGGTTTTGAAGCTGCAAGACAAGAATTCTTTCTCCCACCCTCATGTCTGGAAATAGAAAACTCAGGAATCCGAGACATGAAACAATCAGGGCCAGCTAACACCTCCCAACAAAGGATTCCACCAGGTAGGAAGCAGACAGGCTTTGAAGCTGAAAGGCTATTCAGTGCTAATCAAGCTGTCCAATTGCAACATTCATATTTTCCCACAACAGACAGGAATTCTTTCTCCCACCCTGGACATTATTCCACAGATATATAAGCAGGACTGAGGCTGTTAGGAATGATGGGAGTTGAAGTCCAAAACCCCTGGAAGGAGGGCCCAAGTTGGCCCATGCCTGAGACAAAGCTTTTTCCCAACTGCAACCATCATTGCGAAAGAGGGCTAAAAATGTCTCATGGCCCTCGAATGTCCATCCGACCTTGTGCCTGCGGACAAGCTGGACAAATTAAAAGCAAAGGCCAGGCAGTGAGTCTAATGCATCCAAACAGACCACGATGACCTTTCCTTGGTCTGAACAACCTTTCTTTGCTCTTTTTCTGGAGTTTCCCTTTGGGGCCATTTCCAAATGGAACATACCAGAGTGTGGAGTTGAGTGCCAGGCACACTGATCCAACGTGCTTGATGTTGACATAAAGTGCTCAAATCCTGCTTAGATCTGGACAGCACAACGGGGAATCCTGTTCTGCTAGGCTGCTGCAAGGCATGCCTCCTGGGGCTGCCCTTGAAGACTATTTGGACAATTGCAATCGCTTGACAAAGGAAATATAACCCAACTTTTGTGTGCCAATAAATGTGTCGGTACATAATACACTAGCATCATCATCATCATCATCATCATCATCATCATCATCATCATCATCATCATTATATTGTATGACACAGCAAACAAGATAGATATGCTAGATTTTCTATCACAAAATCACAAGTCGAACACTTCCCAAGTGTCTAGGACTGTGTGATGTATTTTCGAATGATGCGCGCAGATCCCAGTAGGGTGGCCTTTTGCAGTTGGCAGATCGTAATTTTGTCAATGTCTTATTATTATTATTATTATTATTATTATTATTATTATTATTATTGACACAACGACACAATATGACACAGCGAACAAGATAGATATGCTGGATCTCGCCTCACAAAATCACAAGTCAAACACTTCACAAGTGTCTAGGACTGTGAGACGTATTTTCGGATGATGCGTGCAGATCCCAGCAGGGTGGCCTTTTGCAGTTGACAGATCGTAATTTTGTCAATGTTTATTGTTTCCAAATGCTGGCTGAGATCTTTTGGCACGGCACCCTATTATTATTCTTTAGGGTGGTCCAGGGTTCGTTTTGCCCCTTTGGGTCTGTTTAGAAGTTGTTTAAGGCCCCTTTAGGGTGGTCCAGGGTTCGTTTCGCCCCTTTGAGCCTGTTTAGAAGTTGTTTAAGGCCCCTTTAGGGTGGTCCAGGGTTCGTTTTGCCCCTTTGAGCCTGTTTAGAAGTTGTTTGGGGCCCCTTTAGGGTGGTCCAGGGTTCGTTTTGCCCCTTTGAGCCTGTTTAGAAGTTGTTTAGGGCCCCTTTAGAGTGGTCCAGGGTTCGTTTTGCCCCTTTGAGCCTGTTTAGAAGTTGTTTAAGGCCCCTTTAGGGTGGTCCAGGGTTCGTTTTGCCCCTTTGGGCCTGTTTAGAAGTTGTTTAAGGCCCCTTTAGGGTGGTCCAGGGTTCGTTTTGCCCCTTTGAGCCTGTTTAGAAGTTGTTTAAGGCTCCTTTAGGGTGGTCCAGGGTTCGTTTTGCCCCTTTGGGCCTGTTTAGAAGTTGTTTAAGGCCCCTTTAGGGTGGTCTAGGGTTCGTTTTGCCCCTTTGGGCCTGTTTAGAAGTTGTTTAAGGCTCCTTTAGGGTGGTCCAGGGTTCGTTTTGCCCCTTTGGGCCTGTTTAGAAGTTGTTTAAGGCCCCTTTAGGGTGGTCCAGGGTTCGTTTTGCCCCTTTGGGCCTGTTTAGAAGTTGTTTAAGGCTCCTTTAGGGTGGTCCAGGGTTCGTTTTGCCCCTTTGGGCCTGTTTAGAAGTTGTTTAAGGCCCCTTTAGGGTGGTCCAGGGTTCGTTTTGCCCCTTTGGGCCTGTTTAGAAGTTGTTTAAGGCTCCTTTAGGGTGGTCCAGGGTTCGTTTTGCCCCTTTGGGCCTGTTTAGAAGTTGTTTAAGGCTCCTTTAGGGTGGTCCAGGGTTCGTTTTGCCCCTTTGAGCCTGTTTAGAAGTTGTTTAAGGCCCCTTTAGGGTGGTCCAGGGTTCGTTTTGCCCCTTTGGGCCTGTTTAGAAGTTGTTTAAGGCCCCTTTAGGGTGGTCCAGGGTTCGTTTAGCCCCTTTGGGCCTGTTTAGAAGTTGTTTAAGGCCCCTTTAGGGTGGTCCAGGGTTCGTTTAGCCCCTTTGGGCCTGTTTAGAAGTTGTTTAAGGCCCCTTTAGGGTGGTCCAGGGTTCGTTTTGCCCCTTTGAGCCTGTTTAGAAGTTGTTTAAGGCCCCATTAGGGTGGTCCAGGGTTCGTTTTGCCCCTTTGAGCCTGTTTAGAAGTTGTTTAAGGCCCCTTTAGGGTGGTCCAGGGTTCGTTTTGCCCCTTTGAGCCTGTTTAGAAGTTGTTTAAGGCCCCTTTAGGGTGGTCCAGGGTTCGTTTTGCCCCTTTGAGCCTGTTTAGAAGTTGTTTAAGGCCCCATGAGGGTGGTCCAGGGTTCGTTTTGCCCCTTTGAGCCTGTTTAGAAGTTGTTTAAGGCCCCATGAGGGTGGTCCAGGGTTCGTTTTGCCCCTTTGAGCCTGTTTAGAAGTTGTTTAAGGCCCCATGAGGGTGGTCCAGGGTTCGTTTTGCCCCTTTGAGCCTGTTTAGAAGTTGTTTAAGGCCCCATGAGGGTGGTCCAGGGTTCGTTTTGCCCCTTTGGGCCTGTTTAGAAGTTGTTTAAGGCCCCATGAGGGTGGTCCAGGGTTCGTTTTGCCCCTTTGAGCCTGTTTAGAAGTTGTTTAAGGCCCCATTAGGGTGGTCCAGGGTTCGTTTTGCCCCTTTGAGCCTGTTTAGAAGTTGTTTAAGGCCCCATTAGGGTGGTCCAGGGTTCGTTTTGCCCCTTTGAGCCTGTTTAGAAGTTGTTTAAGGCCCCATGAGGGTGGTCCAGGGTTCGTTTTTCCCCTTTGAGCCTGTTTAGAAGTTGTTTAAGGCCCCATGAGGGTGGTCCAGGGTTCGTTTTGCTCCTTTGAGCCTGTTTAGAAGTTGTTTAAGGCCCCTTTAGGGTGGTCCAGGGTTCGTTTTGCCCCTTTGAGCCTGTTTAGAAGTTGTTTAAGGCCCCATTAGGGTGGTCCAGGGTTCGTTTTGCCCCTTTGAGCCTGTTTAGAAGTTGTTTAAGGCCCCATTAGGGTGGTCCAGGGTTCGTTTTGCCCCTTTGAGCCTGTTTAGAAGTTGTTTAAGGCCCCATGAGGGTGGTCCAGGGTTCGTTTTGCCCCTTTGAGCCTGTTTAGAAGTTGTTTAAGGCCCCATGAGGGTGGTCCAGGGTTCGTTTTGCCCCTTTGAGCCTGTTTAGAAGTTGTTTAAGGCCCCATGAGGGTGGTCCAGGGTTTGTTTTGCCCCTTTGAGCCTGTTTAGAAGTTGTTTAAGGCCCCATTAGGGTGCTCCAGGGTTCGTTTTGCCCCTTTGAGCCTGTTTAGAAGTTGTTTAAGGCCCCTTTAGGGTGGTCCAGGGTTCGTTTTGCCCCTTTGGGCCTGTTTAGAAGTTGTTTAAGGCCCCATTACGGTGGCCCAGGGTTCGTTTTGCCCCTTTGAGCCTGTTTAGAAGTTGTTTAAGGCCCCATTACGGTGGTCCAGGGTTCGTTTTGCCCCTTTGAGCCTGTTTAGAAGTTGTTTAAGGCCCCTTTAGGGTGGTCCAGGGTTCGTTTTGCCCCTTTGAGCCTGTTTAGAAGTTGTTTAAGGCCCCTTTAGGGTGGTCCAGGGTTCGTTTTGCCCCTTTGAGCCTGTTTAGAAGTTGTTTGGGGCCCCTTTAGGGTGGTCCAGGGTTCGTTTTGCCCCTTTGAGCCTGTTTAGAAGTTGTTTGGGGCCCCTTTAGGGTGGTCCAGGGTTCGTTTTGCCCCTTTGGGCCTGTTTAGAAGTTGTTTAAGGCCCCTTTAGGGTGGTCCAGGGTTCGTTTTGCCCCTTTGGGCCTGTTTAGAAGTTGTTTAAGGCCCCTTTAGGGTGGTCCAGGGTTCGTTTTGCCCCTTTGAGCCTGTTTAGAAGTTGTTTAAGGCCCCATGAGGGTGGTCCAGGGTTCGTTTTGCCCCTTTGGGCCTGTTTAGAAGTTGTTTAAGGCCCCATGAGGGTGCTCCAGTGTTCGTTTTGCCCCTTTGGGCCTGTTTAGAAGTTGTTTAAGGCCCCTTTAGGGTGGTCCAGGGTTCGTTTTGCCCCTTTGGGCCTGTTTAGAAGTTGTTTAAGGCCCCTTTAGGGTGGTCCAGGGTTCGTTTTGCCCCTTTGGGCCTGTTTAGAAGTTGTTTAAGGCCCCATTAGGGTGGTCCAGGGTTCGTTTTGCCCCTTTGGGCCTGTTTAGAAGTTGTTTAAGGCCCCTTTAGGGTGGTCCAGGGTTCGTTTTGCCCCTTTGGGCCTGTTTGAAGTTGTTTAAGGCCCCTTTAGGGTGGTCCAGGGTTCGTTTTGCCCCTTTGGGCCTGTTTAGAAGTTGTTTAAGGCCCCTTTAGGGTGGTCCAGGGTTCGTTTTGCCCCTTTGGGCCTGTTTAGAAGTTGTTTAAGGCCCCTTTAGGGTGGTCCAGGGTTCGTTTTGCCCCTTTGGGCCTGTTTAGAAGTTGTTTAAGGCCCCTTTAGGGTGGTCCAGGGTTCTTTTTTCCCTTTTGGGCCTGTTTAGAAGTTGTTTAAGGCCCCTTTAGGGTGGTCCAGGGTTCGTTTTGCCCCTTTGAGCCTGTTTAGAAGTTGTTTAAGGCCCCATTAGGGTGGTCCAGGGTTCGTTTTGCCCCTTTGGGCCTGTTTAGAAGTTGTTTAAGGCCCCTTTAGGGTGGTCCAGGGTTCTTTTTTCCCTTTTGGGCCTGTTTAGAAGTTGTTTAAGGCCCCTTTAGGGTGGTCCAGTGTTTGTTTTTCCCCCTTGGGCCTGTTTAGAAGTTGTTTAAGGTCCCTTTAGGGTGGTCCAGGGTTCGTTTTGCCCCTTTGAGCCTGTTTAGAAGTTGTTTAAGGCCCCTTTAGGGTGGTCCAGGGTTCGTTTTGCCCCTTTGAGCCTGTTTAGAAGTTGTTTAAGGCCCCTTTAGGGTGGTCCAGGGTTCGTTTTGCCCCTTTGAGCCTGTTTAGAAGTTGTTTAAGGCCCCTTTAGGGTGGTCCAGGGTTCGTGTTGCCCCTTTGAGCCTGTTTAGAAGTTGTTTAAGGCCCCTTTAGGGTGGGTCCAGGGTTCGTTTTGCCCCTTTGGGCCTGTTTAGAAGTTGTTTAAGGCCCCTTTATGGTGGTCCAGGGTTCGTTTTGCCCCTTTGGGCCTGTTTAGAAGTTGTTTAAGGCCCCTTTAGGGTGGTCCAGGGTTCTTTTTTCCCTTTTGAGGCCTGTTTAGAAGTTGTTTAAGGCCCCTTTAGGGTGGTCCAGGGTTCGTTTTGCCCCTTTGGGCCTGTTTAGAAGTTGTTTAAGGCCCCATTAGGGTGGTCCAGGGTTCGTTTTGCCCCTTTGGGCCTGTTTAGAAGTTGTTTAAGGCCCCTTTAGGGTGGTCCAGGGTTCGTTTTGCCCCTTTGGGCCTGTTTAGAAGTTGTTTAAGGCCCCTTTAGGGTGGTCCAGGGTTCGTTTTGCCCTTTGGGCCTGTTTAGAAGTTGTTTAAGGCCCCATTAGGGTGGTCCAGGGTTCGTTTTGCCCCTTTGAGCCTGTTTTAGAAGTTGTTTAAGGCCCCTTTAGGGTGGTCCAGGGTTCGTTTTGCCCCTTTGGGCCTGTTTAGAAGTTGTTTTAAGGCCCCATTAGGGTGGTCCAGGGTTCGTTTTGCCCCTTTGAGCCTGTTTAGAAGTTGTTTAAGGCCCCTTTAGGGTGGTCCAGGGTTCGTTTTGCCCCTTTGGGCCTGTTTAGAAGTTGTTTAAGGCCCCTTTAGGGTGGTCCAGGGTTCGTTTTGCCCCTTTGGGCCTGTTTAGAAGTTGTTTAAGGCCCCTTTAGGGTGGTCCAGGGTTCGTTTTGCCCCTTTGGGCCTGATTAGAAGTTGTTTAAGGCCCCATTAGGGTGGTCCAGGGTTCGTTTTGCCCCTTTGAGCCTGTTTAGAAGTTGTTTGGGGCCCCTTTAGGGTGGTCCAGGGTTCGTTTTGCCCCTTTGAGCCTGTTTAGAAGTTGTTTGGGGCCCCTTTAGGGTGGTCCAGGGTTCGTTTTGCCCCTTTGAGCCTGTTTAGAAGTTGTTTAAGGCCCCTTTAGGGTGGTCCAGGGTTCGTTTTGCCCCTTTGAGCCTGTTTAGAAGTTGTTTAAGGCCCCTTTAGGGTGGTCCAGGGTTCGTTTTTCCCCTTTGAGCCTGTTTAGAAGTTGTTTAAGGCCCCTTTAGGGTGGTCCAGGGTTCGTTTTAGCCCCTTTGGGCCTGTTAGAAGTTGTTTAAGGCCCCATGAGGGTGGTCCAGGGTTCGTTTTGCCCCTTTGAGCCTGTTTAGAAGTTGTTTAAGGCCCCATGAGGGTGGTCCAGGGTTCGTTTTGCCCCTTTGGGCCTGTTTAGAAGTTGTTTAAGGCCCCTTTAGGGTGGTCCAGGGTTCGTTTTGCCCCTTTGAGCCTGTTTAGAAGTTGTTTAAGCCCCCATGAGGGTGGTCCAGGGTTCGTTTTGCCCCTTTGAGCCTGTTTAGAAGTTGTTTAAGGCCCCATGAGGGTGGTCCAGGGTTCGTTTTGCCCCTTTGAGCCTGTTTAGAAGTTGTTTAAGGCCCCTTTAGGGTGGTCCAGGGTTCGTTTTGCCCCTTTGAGGCCTGTTTAGAAGTTGTTTAAGGCCCCATGAGGGTGCTCCAGGGTTCGTTTTGCCCCTTTGAGCCTGTTTAGAAGTTGTTTAAGGCCCCATGAAGGTGGTCCAGGGTTCGTTTTGCCCCTTTGAGCCTGTTTAGAAGTTGTTTAAGTCCCCTTTAAGGTGATCCAGGGTTCCTTTTGCCCCTTTGACCCTGTTTAGAAGTTGTTTAAGGCCCCATGAGGGTGGTCCAGGGTTCGTTTTGCACCTTTGGGCCTGTTTAGAAGTTGTTTAAGGCCCCTTTAGGGTGGGTCCAGGGTTCGTTTTGCCCCTTTGGGCCTGTTTAGAAGTTGTTTAAGGCCCCTTTAGGGTGGTCCAGGGTTCGTTTTGCCCCTTTGACCCTGTTTAGAAGTTGTTTAAGGCCCCTTTAGGGTGGTCCAGGGTTCGTTTTTGCCCCTTTGGGCCTGTTTAGAAGTTGTTTAAGGCCCCTTTAGGGTGGTCCAGGGTTCGTTTTGCCCCTTTGGGCCTGTTTAGAAGTTGTTTAAGGCCCCTTTAGGGTGGCCCAGGGTTCGTTTTGCCCCTTTGGGCCTGTTTAGAAGTTGTTTAAGGCCCCTTTAGGGTGGCCCAGGGTTCGTTTTGCCCCTTTGAGCCTGTTTAGAAGTTGTTTAAGGCCCCTTTAGGGTGGTCCAGGGTTCGTTTTGCCCCTTTGAGCCTGTTTAGAAGTTGTTTAAGGCCCCTTTAGGGTGATCCAGGGTTCGTTTTGCCCCTTTGGGCCTGTTTAGAAGTTGTTTAAGGCCCCATAAGGGTGGTCCACGGTTCGTTTTGCCCCTTTGGGCCTGTTTAGAAGTTGTTTAAGGCCCAATTAGGGCGGTCCAGGGTTCGTTTTGCCCCTTTGAGCCTGTTTAGAAGTTGTTTGGGGCCCCTTTAGAGTGGTCCAGGGTTCGTTTTGCCCCTTTGGGCCTGTTTAGAAGTTGTTTAAGGCCCCTTTAGGGTGGTCCAGGGTTCGTTTTGCCCCTTTGGGCCTGTTTAGAAGTTGTTTAAGGCCCCTTTAGGGTGGTCCAGGGTTCGTTTTGCCCCTCTGAGTCTGTTTAGAAGTTGTTTAAGGCCCCTTTAGGGTGGTCCAGGGTTCGTTTTGCCCCTTTGAGCCTGTTTAGAAGTTGTTTGGGGCCCCTTTAGAGTGGTCCAGGGTTCGTTTTGCCCCTTTGGGCCTGTTTAGAAGTTGTTTAAGGCCCCTTTAGGGTGGTCCAGGGTTCGTTTTGCCCCTTTGGGCCTGTTTAGAAGTTGTTTAAGGCCCCTTTAGGGTGGTCAGGGTTCGTTTTGCCCCTCTGAGTCTGTTTAGAAGTTGTTTAAGGCCCCTTTAGGGTGGTCCAGGGTTTGTTTTGCCCCTTTGGGCCTGTTTAGAAGTTGTTTAAGGCCCCATGAGGGTGGTCCAGGGTTCGTTTTGCCCCTTTGAGCCTGTTTAGAAGTTGTTTAAGGCCCCATGAGGGTGGTCCAGGGTTCGCCCCTTTGAGCCTGTTTAGAAGTTGTTTAAGGCCCCTTTAGGGTGGTCCAGGGTTCGTTTTGCCCCTTTGAGCCTGTTTAGAAGTTGTTTAAGGCCCCTTTAGGGTGGTCCAGGATTCGTTTTGCCCCTTTGAGCCTGTTTAGAAGTTGTTTAAGGCCCCTTTAGGGTGATCCAGGGTTCGTTTTGCCCCTTTGGGCCTGTTTAGAAGTTGTTTAAGGCCCCATAAGGGTGGTCCACGGTTCGTTTTGCCCCTTTGGGCCTGTTTAGAAGTTGTTTAAGGCCCCTTTAGGGTGGTCCAGGGTTCGTTTTGCCCCTTTGAGCCTGTTTAGAAGTTGTTTGGGGCCCCTTTAGAGTGGTCCAGGGTTCGTTTTGCCCCTTTGGGCCTGTTTAGAAGTTGTTTAAGGCCCCTTTAGGGTGGTCCAGGGTTCGTTTTGCCCTTTGGCCTGTTTAGAAGTTGTTTAAGGCCCCTTTAGGGTGGTCCAGGGTTCGTTTTGCCCCTCTGAGCCTGTTTAGAAGTTGTTTAAGGCCCCTTTAGGGTGGTCCAGGGTTCGTTTTGCCCCTTTGAGCCTGTTTAGAAGTTGTTTGGGGCCCCTTTAGGGTGGTCCAGGGTTTGTTTTGCCCCTTGGGCCTGTTTAGGAAGTTGTTTAAGGCCCCTTTAGGGTGGTCCAGGGTTCGTTTTGCCCCTTTGGGCCTGTTTAGAAGTTGTTTAGGGGCCCCTTTAGGGTGGTCCA